>NW_022990391.1:815454-889275 GCF_902827175.1 Gymnodraco acuticeps
AAGCCAGTTGAGTAGCACTTGAAATGTTTGGCTCTATGAAACCTGATATACTTATATGATTCTGTTTTCTTCAAGGTTGTGTCTTCCTGGTCGAATGTACTTATTGTAAGTCGCTTTGGATAAAAGCGTCAGCTAAATGCAATGTAATGTAATGTAATGAAAATAAATGGGGCTCAGAGCCTTTTTAAATCTTTTTTTCCTTCTAATTTGTTATTCTTTTCAAAATAACACACTGTTATTACTCACCAATAACACACAATTATCCTTGCTTTTATTTATTGGTTTAATTCCATAATCTCTGGCTTTTTTGGCGTCCGTCAGGAACTGAATTTCAAAATAAAAATAACCGGAAACAGACGTAGGCATTTCGAGCGATTACCCAAGATCCTCAGCTAGGGTTTAAGCTCGCTGATTGGATGTTTTAGCCGCAATGCATGCTGGGATTTGGTGTTTATATGATATGAAATCCGGAAAACATTTAAAAAGAATAAAATAATACTTAATTCCGAGTGCTCTTGCTTTTCTCTTTGAAAGTCATCACATAACGGCATTGTAATACACGGTTCGGCTGCATTAAATATTACAGATCTGCCGTAGTTCTTTATTTATAGAGCCCTGATGAGAAGACCTTTGGAAAAACTGAAGAAATGCCGCCGAAACTGAATACTTGACGTGGATCATAAATATATTCAACAATTAAACAACATCTTCAATTTCTCTTCACACAATACGTCTCCTTGCAATATCAACACTAATTCGGCTGACTTTTACATTTGATCTAATTCACAGATAGGTTATATTTAAACCATAACGGTGCACAGCTGATATAAAAGGACTGTAGTTTTTAAAGATATTACTGATTTTCTTTGAATATAAGAATGTAAATACTGAGTCTGAAATAGTATAGCAATATGCTGTACAATTATGTGTAAGCATGAATAAAACTACACATCTTCAGATGTTGTACAGTGTCCTACACTAATAATACAAAGTTATTATGGCTGTGTGTACCTTGTGGTTAAAGCACGTTATTGAATTCTTGTTTTTATGTGTTATATTTGATTACAAAAATATTAAGAGTACATACTTTCATAGGGGGAAAGTAGAAGGTCTGTGATATAAATATAGAATATAAAAAATCAAGACAATACTGTGATCTCTACAATAAAACAGTTAAGTGCAGGATGTACAAATATATTAATAGCAGGATGTGCAAAACAGACAAACGAATTAACCTTTATTTAAACATTAAATAATACTTTAGATTAAGGTCTTCTTTTAAATAAGAAAAAAACGTTGGGGGTATCTATCTACAGATAAATATTAAGTCTGACAAAGTACTTAACGTCTAATATATTGCTTTCCTGCAATGTTAACTATGTTGAAGCACTTATTTTAACTGATATTATACACATTAATTATACTCTTATGTAGATAGAATAAGAAATGTGCAGAATTTGACAGTTTAATGGTGGAGGTACACACATATTGATAGATGTCTTGTAATGCGCTGTTGAGGAACCTGTGACCCAAAATGTTCAGTCATTGCATAACTACACCGTAGTTGTGTATATGATGTCAATAAACCTTTGAAAATCTTGAAATCTTGAAAGGGATGTGCAAAATAGCCATAATATACAGTCTTTAATGAACTATTAGTAGAGAATAACGAGTAATGAATATACTTTATTACTCGTTTCCATTCATGTCAATTGCAGATAAATGTTTAGTCTTCTCAAGCATCCATCCATCTTCTCCCGCTTATCCGTGGTCGGGTCGCGGGGGTAGCAGTTCCAGCAGAGAGCCCCAAACTTTCTTTTCCCTGGCCACATCAACCAGCTCTGACTGGGGGATCCCAAGGCGCTCCCAGGCCAGCGAAGAGATATAATCCCTCCACCTGGTCCTAGGTCTACCCCTTGGTCTCTTCCCCGCTGGACGTGCCTGGAACACCTCCCTAGGGAGGCGCCCAGGTGGCATCCTAACTAGGTGCCCGAACCACCTCAACTGGCTCCTTTCGACACGCCAACTATCAAATATCTCTCCTGATTGTTGGCACTTGACAATCACCTTCCCTGAATTGTACTCAGGTGTAACTAAAGTCTGATTTAATGGTTGTTTATATTTCACATCATTAATCAGAATCTGCAAAGTAACTCAAATAAATGTAGTGATATCCATCTTGTATTGACAATTCATTTGTTTACCGTGTGTTTATATCCCCTGAGCCGTGTGATGGACTGTTTGAGAGTACTAAAGATTAAAGATACTGTCCCTTCTGACCCCTCACTTGTCTCTCTCTGTCTCCCCAGAGGGGGTGAGGCTGGTGGACGGCCCCGAGAGATGTTCAGGGAAGCTCCAGCTGAGGTCCACTGGCTCGTGGGCTTCAGTGTGTTCTGTCTCCTTCAGCTCAGAGGCTGCTCTAGTTGCCTGTAGAGATCTTGGCTGTGGGTTCGCAGATACTTTCCATGGGAGAGGTCTTGGCGCCCAATCTCAAATCTGGGGTCCGCTGTTTCAGTGTGAAGGCACAGAGAAGCATCTCATGGATTGTCCTTCCACTATGCTCAACGCCACGGAAACTGACCCAAGTGAATGTAGAAATACTTTCCTACACTGTGTTGGTAATTATCCCCTTTATTTTTGATGTTATTTTTAAATAAAAATAGTATTGTTTATGTTTCCAATGTAGTAACTAATTTGCATGTTACAGAAATAAAACCTTTCAAAAATACAACTTTAGAAATGTTTTATAATTTATTGTAGATTTGCAAGTTACACGTAACACTTTAAGATACACTATTCATACATATTGCCTTATATTATTCGAACAGAATGTGGGTAATCCCTTAACTCTCTTTTTTACTTTTTCAGAACGTCCAAGACAACCTTTTGCCAAGCTGTATACCTTTCAGGGGCCTGTTCATTACAAGAACAGAGAGCTTTTGAAGGGCCATCGCTTTGCCATCTCTTGCTCCTACGCTTCACCCTACAATGTTTCCTCCATCCGCCTCCGCTCCGGGGACGGCAGTGACCCCTCCTCTGAGCAGATTAAGGCCCCTAATCAGAATGAAGCAATCTTCCTCTTCCCTGCTGCAGAGAATTACCACCAAGGCACCTATCAATGTGACTACAACTTTGATTTCAGTCAAGAAATCTTCTCTGAGCCAGAGATAATGCACCTCACTGTAAAAGGTAAGCCTGATCGTCTCCATGTAGCAGAAATTATTCCACGGTCAACACCTTGTCTGTAGCTTTGTTTTAATGCTTTTTATTTATTAACAGAAGCCCTTTGTTCAGAATATAAACTCATATTTGTAGATATAGCATAGGTAAATCACAACAAAGAACAAAAGAAACAGCTGAAATACAAATATTAGTTACAAATAAAAACAAAATAAAAACAAAAATCCAATCAGTAATATATTTACAGATGAATTAGATAAGATAAGATAAGACTTTATTTATCCCGAAGGAAATTGTCGTGCCAGAGCAACAAAATACAATAAACAGCACAACAGCAAAACTGTACACTAAAAGTGCAGCAAAAAGAGCAATTAAATATCTACAGACAACATGAATTGTCTGATTTTTAAAGAATTAATTTGCAAATTATGGTGGAAAATAAGTATTTGGTCAATAACAAAAGTTCATCTCAATACTTTGTTATATGATGATGATGATGATGATGATGATGATGATGATGATGATGATGATGATGATGATGATGATGATGATGCATTTTATTTATATAGCGCTTTTCACAACTCAAAGACGCTTGACAATATACAATATACCCTTTGTTGGCAATGACAGAGGTCAAACGTTTTCTGTAAGTCTTCACAAGGTTTTCACACACTGTTGCTGGTATTTTGGCCCATTCCTCCATGCAGATCTCCTCTAGAGCAGTGATGTTTTGGGGCTGTCGCTGGGCAACACGGACTTTCAACTCCCTCCAAAGATTTTCTATGGGGTTGAGATCTGGAGACTGGCTAGGCCACTCCTTCGTTGCCCGGGCGGTGTGTTTGGGATCATTGTCATGCTGAAAGACCCAGCCACGTTTCATCTTCAATGCCCTTGCTGATGGAAGGAGGTTGTCACTCAAAATCTCACGATACATGGCCCCATTCATTCTTTCCTTTACACCAGGGGTCTCAAACTCAAGGCCCGGGGGCCAAATCCGGCCCGCGACTTCATTTTATGTGGCCCGCAAGAGCTTGCAAATAATATAATACGTTGATAATACGTTTATAATATGCCCATAAACTACATGTCCCACAATGCATCTCGTTTTGTGACATGCGCACTGAAGAGACTTGCAATTATTTGCCCTGGACTTCTGCTTTCAGACGTAGTTAATTACTAAGTTATTATCCTATCTGATAATAATCCAATTCAGAGGCAATAATGTAATATAATACATTATTTTATATATATATTATATATTTATTTTATATAGTTACAACCGGCCCTTTGAGTGCAACCTTTATGCGAATGTGGCCCGCGATGAAATTGAGTTTGACACCCCTGCTTTACACGGATCAGTCGTCCTGGTCCCTTTGCAGAAAAACAGCCCCAAAGCATGAGGTTTCCACCCCCATGTTTCACAGTAGGTATGGTGTTCTTTGGATGCAACTCAGCATTCTTTCTCCTCCAAACACGTCTAGTTGAGTTTTTACCAAAAAGTTCTATTTTGGTTTCATCTGACCATATGACATTCTCCCAATCCTCTTCTGGATCATCTAAATGCTCTCTAGCAAACTTCAGACGGGCCTGGACATGTACTGGCTTAAGCAGGGGGACACGTCTGGCACTGCAGGATTTGAGTCCCTGGCGAGCGTAGTGTGTTACTGATGGTAGCCTTTGTTACTTTGGTCCCAGCTCTCTGCAGGTCATTGACTAGGTCCCCCCGTGTGGTTCTGGGATTTTTGCTCACCGTTCTTGTGATCATTTTGACCCCACGGGGTGAGATCTTGCATGGAGCCCCAGATCGAGGGAGATTATCAGTGGTCTTTTATGTCTTCCATTTTCTAATAATTGCTCCCACAGTTGATTTCTTCACACCAAGCTGCTTATTGCAGATTCAGTCTTCCCAGCCTGGTGCAGGTCTACAATTTTGTTTCTGGTGTCCTTTGACAGCTCTTTGGTCTTGGCCATAGTGGAGTTTGGAGTGTGACTGTTTGAGGTTGTGGACAGGTGTCTTTAATACTGATAACGAGTTCAAACAGGTGCCATTAATACAGTTAACGAGTGGAGGACAGAGGAGGATCTTAAAGAAGAAATTACAGGTCTGTGAGAGCCAGAAATCTTGTTTGTTTGTAGGTGATCAAATGCTTATTTTACCGAGGAATTTACCAATTAATTCATTAAAAATCCTACAATGTGATTTCCTGGATTATTTCCCCCATTCTGTCTCTCATAGTTGAAGTGTACCTAGGATGAAAATGACAGGCCTCTCTCATCTTTTTAAGTGGAAGAACTTGCACAATTGGTGGCTGACTAAATACTTTTTTGCCCCACTGTAAATATGCACATAGTGTTGGTGTGGAAGTTCTCAGTTCCCTTTACTTAGGGGTGAAGAGTTAAAGAGTTTGATTGCCACTGGGAGGAAAGACCTCCTGTGGCGCTGTGTGGTGGTTATCGGTGATCTCAGTCTGTGGCTGAAAGTGCTCCCGTAGGAAACCAGTGTGGCATGCAGGGGGTGAGACCCGTTGTCCAGAATGCTGAGAAGTTTCCTCAGCATTCTCCCCTCCGACACCACTGCCAACAACTCCTGATCCACTCCCAGGACAGAGCCTGCTCTCCTGATGAGCTTGTTGAGTCTGTTGGCATCCGCTGTCTTCACCCCGCTGCCACAACACACTACAGCAAAGAAGATCACACTGGAGACCACCAAGTCATAAAACATCTGCAACATAGTGCTGCAGACGTTAAAGGACCCGAGTCTCCTGAGGAAATACAGGCGACTCTGGCCTTTCTTATATAGGGCCTCAGTGTTTTTACTCCAGTCCAGTGTATTGTCTATGTGGACACCCAAGTAGCTGTCCACAATGTCCACATCCATGCCCACGATGGTAACTGGGCTTGGGGCGGTACTCCACTTCCTGAAGTCAACCACTAGCTCCTTAGTTTTTGTGACGTTGAGCTGCAGATGGTTCTGACCGCACCACTCCACAAAACTGTCCACAACACTCCTGTACTCAGCTTCCTGATCTCTGATGATACAGCCCACAATGGCAGATTCATCAGAGAACTTCTGCAGATGGCAGGACTGTGAGCAGTGTCTGAAGTCTGATGTATAGACTGTGAACAGGAAGGGAGAGAGGACCGTGCCCTGTGGAGCGCCCGTGCTGCTCAATATAATGTCAGAGGTGTTATTCTGCAGCTTCACGTACTGTGGCCGAGCTGTGAGATAGTTGGTTATCCAGCTCACCAGTGGAGCATCCACCTGCATGTCCAGTAGCTTACTGCTGAGCAGGGCAGGTCTGATGGTATTGAAAGCACTGGAAAAGTCAAAAAACATGACTCTCACAGTGCTGCCTGCCTTCTCAATGTGTGTGTGTACTCTGTGCAGCAGGAAGATGATGGCGTCCCCCACTCCAATACGAGGCTGATATGCAAACTGCAGGGGGTCTAGTGATGGTGCGACCACTGTACGGAGGTGTTTAAGGACCAGCCTCTCCAGCGACTTCATGGCATGTGATGTCAAAGCCACCGAAATTAAATTAAAGCAAAGATTACAAATGACAAAGCAATGACTCACACAGTTCATATTTCGTCATAGGTCAAATATAACAGAGGGATGGTTTCACTCGTATACATACATACACTCTTCCTTTGTAAAAATATTTACAGTAACAAGCCATTTTCTGGCTACATTTATTTAACTGTCTTTGCTCTAACCTAAAAGTATAGTTAGCACTGGGGCCAAAGCAGAACAAAGCCAAAGCAGCTTTCATTTTTGACTTTCTTGCTCTCTCTGTATTCTATGGAAGCCAAATTCTGCCACAGGAAAGAAAAAAGTGTATCCCGCTAGTCATAATTATGACTTACTTTCTAATTTTCTGACTTATTTATCTCAGTGATATGGCTTACTATCTCCTTATTTAGACTTAAAATCTAATTATTATGACTTACTTTGTCATTATTTTTGACTTGTTATTACTATCTCATTATTTGGATTAAAGTTCAGTTCAATCAGGAGAGACTTCATTTTTTGTTGAAAGAACATTTATTGACACATGCACTTCACCCGACTGACATCGTGTGAGGTGTCTTCCATCTTGGGAGCGGACAGTGTTGATTCCAACCTCTCGGGAGACTTGACAGCAGATGAACTTAGTGAGGCCATAAGTAAGCTAAAGCCGGGCAAATCTCCGGGCCACAACAACATCCACCCGGAGTTCGTCACCCACTAGAGCACAACAACATCTGGCTGGTTCTGTGCATTCTTCTCGTCGTGCTACCGGAGGTCAAAGCTCCCAAAGATCTGGCGCCGCGCCTCCGTCATAGCTCTGCCGAAGCCAAATAAACCTGCGGAAGACCCCAAGACATACAGACCCATCTCGCTGCTCTGTGTCCCATTCAAGATCTTGGAGAGGATGATCCATAGCCGCATCGAGCCTGTGGTGGACTCACAGCTTCCACGGGAACAAGCTGGTTTTCGTTGTGGAAGGTCAACAGTAGACCAGGTAACGCTACTCTTTCAGGACATCGAAGACAGCTTCCAGGACAATGAGAAAGCTGGCATACCGCATATGACTGCCGCATATGACACCGTCTGGCACCGTGGACTCCACCTGAAGCTGTTGAGGACAATACCAGACCGGCATATGGTTAAGTTCATCATGGAGACGCTTACCAACCGCAGCTTTGTCCTCCAGACCAGACCAGGCTCAGAAGACTGAGGAACGGTGTTCCGCAGGGGTCGGTTCTCTTGCCGATGCTGTTCAACATATATGTACACGACATACCTGACCAGTGGCGGCGCCAGAGTATTTTTGTTGGGTAATCTATGGTAGGGCTAACCCACAGTGGTGGGGCTCAAGTCAGTATTTGTAATGTAATTACATACATGCTATATCGCACCCCTTGACAGTGAAACGCCACGCGTGAGGCTTTTATTAGCTTTTATTAGTCTCCTTTTATCAGCTAAATTACATCGAGAGCAACAGGTGTGAGTTAAACAATACAATAGCCTATTCTGCTAATTCCACGTTGTTACAACATGCTACGCAGCGGCAGAAACAAGAAAAGTTGGCATATAGAATTGACACGGAGAGAGAGAGAGAGAGAGAGAGAGAGAGAGAGAGAGAGACTACAGAGAGAGAGAGAGAGAGAGAGAGAGAGAGAGAGAGAGAGATACAGAGAGAGAGGACACACAGACACAGGTAAACAGAGAGAGACTGACACAGCACACAACAGGTGGCCTGTGTCTCTATTGTCATACAAAACACTTTTTCAAATGACCCATTATTACAAAATATATTCAAAACTGACTATTCACTCTTCAGGTGGGTCGTGTGACTCTGGCACCTGTTCGACTTGTACCTCAATGCGAGGGCGTTTAAGAACAAATCTATCCATCCGAAATATACAATTAATCCTAGAAGTTCTGCTGTCTGTCTGCAATTTACTCGGCGCGAGTTTGGGGACTTTTCACTGTGAACGTGACGTATCGACGTATCAGTAATGCATGACGCAGCAGACCCAACGTTTCGTTGCTCTGATTGGCTGTAGGTCTATTCAAATTGCATTCGGAGGCATTTTGATCTGACCGCGGCCGCGCTGATATTATAACGCCAGAGAATTTCCACACCTTTAGTGTTACTTAGACTATTCCTTGCACCCCTCTCGCATAAGCCCGAATGGTCTCAACCATATTGCGTCAGTAACGTGCACTTGTTGTTACAGCAGGATCAGTTTGTGTGTTGTGGACACGACCCGTAGATTTTCGCAATCTGTGTTCTCAACATGCTTACTTTAACATACTTTTTCATGGTCGGGCTAAGGTAGGGCTAAGCCATTTCTTGGTATGGCTGTAGTGTAGCCTACCCCAGCCATACCCTGGCGCCGCCACTGTACCTGACACATCATCCAGAAAGTACGGCTATGCAGACAATCTAGCCATCATGCTGAGACAACCATGGAAGATGGCCTTAACGACGACCTGGGCACCCTGGTAGCATACTTTCAAAGGTGGCGTCTACAGCTCAACATCGGTAAGACAGTAGCAGCGGCATACCATCTTAGCACCAGAGAAGCTAGGAGGGAACTTGAGGTGCGTGTCAACAATAAACGTCTGGAGGTCCAGCAAGCCCCGAAGTACCTCGGTGTGCGTCTGGATCGGACACTGTCCTTCAAACAACACCTTGAAGAAGTCAAGGCCAAGGTAACATCAAGGGTCGCGCTGAACCGCCGCCTCGCTGGAACAACCTGGGGAGCCTCTGCTAAGACGCTGCGAATATCAACTCAAGCCCTGGTCTTCTCTGCAGCGGAATACTGCGCCCCAGCCTGGAGCAGAAGCCCTCATGCAAGTAAGGTTGAAGTGGTCATCAACAACGCCCTCCGGATTATAACTGGATGCCTGAAGCCTACCCCTGAGTCCCTCTTGCCAGTTTTCGCGCCGGCCGGCCTCCGACGGGAGGCTGCCACCCTCGCCAGGAAAGCTCAAAAGCATGACTGGCACATCCTGCATAACACGACAATGAGAGCATCGCCTCTAAGTAGGCTCAAGTCAAACAAGGCAGCACAAGAGATGCTCAATTCCACCTCTGAGGACCTCTCCAGAGATGCATGGTTGCTTGGAAGCAGGAGTGGGAGATAGCCGGGCCCTCCCGCATGCATCGCTACATCTGGGACCCAGGAGATGGCGCCGACCTACCACACCGGCAATGGAGCACACTAAACCGTCTACGAACTGGGGTCGGTCGCTTCAAAACATCGATGAAGAAGTGGGGCC
The DNA here is from genome assembly GCF_902827175.1 of Gymnodraco acuticeps. Taxonomy (NCBI): domain Eukaryota; kingdom Metazoa; phylum Chordata; class Actinopteri; order Perciformes; family Bathydraconidae; genus Gymnodraco; species Gymnodraco acuticeps. Next base: position 825,410 of record NW_022990391.1, read on the forward strand.
TGGCAGACAGTGCTGCATGCGAGTGCGGTGACCCTGAACAGACTGCCGAACACATAATCACCACCTGCCCTTTATATAGACCACCCTCGGAAGCCAGCCTGTAGTGGAGAGTTAGAGATAACGAGGGGTTACGTATGGTACCCATTGTTATATAAGCCCTCTATCAAACGGATAGTCTAGGTCAGTGGTTCTCAAATGGGGGTACACAGACCCCTAGGGGTACGTTGGAGTACTGCAGGGGGTATGTGAGATTTATTTTATGTTAATGAAAAAACAACATAAGTAATGCATTCAAACAAACTACTAATAGTAGATGAACTACTTTATTCAAAGGTTTACAGTAATTCTGGATAATAAAATGGGAAAATAAACGGGGTGCTCTCTTTTCCTCTCCCTCTCCTGACAGCCTGTCAGTCTTGTGCAGCTCGCTGAACCTGTAATAAGTGACCCGACAGTAAAGAATAAATATATGTATAACTAGTATAGCTAGTAGATAAACTAGCTAAGTGTGTTAGGTCTAACTCTTAGTGTATTTAATTTTGCTCCACTCAACGGTCTCTCACAGCGGCGGAGCTGTGATCATGCAGAGCTGCGTGCTCTCCGTCAGCAGCAGCTGATCTTATCCCTCTCGCGCGTCCGGTGAGACTTCACTCGCGTTTATGTCCAAATCTATCAGATCCAGCTAGTTCTAGCTAATGATATGACTGCCTGCTTATCAAAGGACACCTAAACAATAAGCGTTGCTTGGCAACGGCTTGTGGCTGCAAAGTATAGCGCAGCATTATGCATATGTTTATATGAGGGGTCAAAATCCCATGCTCATAAAATGCTCATATTTTTTTCTCTTCATTCCCATAGCCCCAACATAATTAAATATACCAATTTTAGGAAGAGTAACGAAGTTTGAGCAGTGTGGGTTTTATATGAACAGAGTTACACATGTTTCAAAACGCGAAGTGTAATAACTGCAGTTTGCCTCCCTGTCAGAATGACAAAGATCCTCAGTGAAGCACAAGCACATGTTTCTCTACATTGTACAACTTATTAAAAAGATCAGTTAAATGCAACTAATGTCGTCTCAGTGTTATTGCATGATGTTAAACTGGGTTTGCCATGAATTTAGTGATGGATTGTAAACATTTGAAATGTAGCATTTAAGTGTTTCTCAGTTACAATGTTGTTGTTTTAATAAATCAGACACTGATGGTGCAGCACTGTACTGTACCTCTTTATATAGGCATTTCTTCCTTAACAAATTGTGTTTGCGCTGATCAGGGGGTACGTGGCTGAACTTTTTTTTTCAAAGGGGGTACATTATTGAAAAAAGTTTGAGAATCACTGGTCTAGGTTATTAATTAATTTCCCTAATAGTTTCTTAAAATGCTACAATAACATTTGTAATTCGTTTGTAATCTGCCATGTCCGGTATCAACGTCTCTCAGCCACCGTAGAGTCGTGTCAGGTGGGCGTGTCATGTAGGGGGCGTGTCGTGTACCGTCGTGTAGGGGGCGTGTCGTGTACGGTCTTGCTGCGGCTGCAGCTAGACCATAATGACTTAACATGCATTTAAACCATAGATTTAAACAGTCCTTCGGCGCCACTCGATGACGTGGTATACTTGAAATAGTTGCTCTGCAGCAGTTTTACTTGCGATTGAGAAACGGCCCAGTCTTCCTGAAAGAACTTGCGCTGAGCTTCATTTTAAAATGTCTTATTATGTTTTAGACAGTATGCCATAATAATGAGATAAGTAAGTCATAATTATGAGATAAGTAGCCTAAGTCATAATGAGACAGGTAAGTCATAATTATGAGATAAGTAAGTGTAAATGTGTTTCTTCTCTGGCGGAAATGGGCTTCCACAGTATTCTCGACCTGGCCCAGGTTTGATTAATTGTACCCAGCTGGTGACTTTCAGATCTGGAGGATGTGAGGCTGGTGAACATGCAGAGCCGCTGCGCTGGAGCACTGGAGGTGCAGCACCAGGAGGAGTGGAGAGCTGTGAGCTTCCTGCATTCCTGGAGCCTGCGGGAGGCTGCTGTGGTGTGCACACAGCTGGGCTGCGGCACCCCAGTCTCCAGCAGCAGAGTCCAGCTGCCTGGTGCCGCCCGGCCCGCATGGCGCTTCTACTCCGACTGTGATGGCTCTGAAGGGGCACTGATGGACTGTGGCTCCGTGAGGAAGTGGCTCTCCTCTTCAGGCTCCACTCAAGTGGTCTGCTCAGGTGAGAATGGCAGTTTCAGCTCTAGACAACCTTCCACAGATTCATATTTGATGAAATTGCAACTGATATTAATGCTTTTATCATAAAATAGCTGTTCTACATGTATGGAGCTGTTGTGACAGCTAGCTACATCATAATTTTACATTAACTTGAATTAATACCATTGTTGCACACTTTGAAATAAACAAGACTTCCCGATTTAAGATAACATCCTTTTACTTCCGTCATTCATTCTGCGACATACAAAAGCACGGTCTAAAGAGTGATTCCTTTAACTCTTTTGCGTTTCACCTAAAGGACCCCTGAGCTGCCCTCTGTGCCTGTGTGCCTTTACTTCTTGTAACTGTTCTAGTGAAAGCTTCACCTATTTTAAAATTGGTATTGCACATGAATATCAGAAGAAGACAGGTTAATTAAATAAATCAGTTACACTATAAAAAAAATGGTATTGAACTAAACAGTGAAGAAGATACAAGCAAGCAAGCAAGCAGTGCTTTAATTAATCATACCACTGTTTATATGTTTATAATAATGATAGCCAGGTTTGTAAGAAATGGCCGAAGTGAGTCTCACTTTCAGCCCAGGGGCGAGGTGGAGGTTAACCCCGGTCTGACACCAACAGATGACGGTTCAGTGAAACATCACATCTATATTAACATAATACGCTAACTTGTAACACAGTAATACGCTACATGTTAACACTCTAACGTGGTCAAGAATTAGTTGTGAAGCATTCCTTGCAGACTGTGGCAAGGCAAGTTTATTTATATAGCACCGTTCAACACAAGGCAATTCAAAGTGCTTCACAAAAATGAAAGACATTAAGAGCATTGAGAAATAGTGCTGCAGAAACATATTATAAACTGGCAGTTCAAAAGAAAAGCTAATAAAATAAACATTAAAAGAAAAAATACATGGATAACATTTACAGTGCAGTTTAAGATGTGAATAGTTCAATTAAAAGCAGCGACAAAAAGAAAAGTCTTCAGCCTGGATTTAAAAGTAGTCAGAGTTGCAGCGGACCTGCAGGTTTCTGGGAGTTTGTTCCAGATATTTGGAGCATAATAACTAAACGCTGCTTTACCATGTTTAGTTCTGACTCTGGGGACAGAAAGCTGACCAGTCCCTGAAGACCTGAGAGATCTGGATGGTTCATCATTTAGCAGGAGGTCAGAAATGTATTTTGGGCCTAAACCATTCAAAGCTTTATAAACCAGCAGCAGTATTTTGAAATCTATTCTTTGACACACAGGAAGCCAGTGTAAAGACTTCAGAAAAGGACTGATGTGATCCACTTTCTTAGTGTTAGTGAGGACTCGAGCAGCGGCGTTCTGAATCAGCTGCAGCTTTCTAATAGATTTTTTAGTGAGACCTGTGAAGACACCATTACAGTGAAAAGGAATCTAACTTCGATACAACCAACGTTAATATCTTGGCCGTCTCCGATACCGAGCTCCGGTGCTGATAAGGCTCCGGAAAATGGCCGTCCAATCTTTTTAGGACTAAACCCCCCAGAATCTACACGCAAGATCACCTTAATCTGCTTAGGGGGCGCTTACAGCGTGGCCTCTAACACCAGCTGCCCGTCGTATCACTTATTTCAGGCACTAAAGCGTCGGTTCCCGACCGCTAGGATAGCAAAACGGAGTGTGTAGTGTAGTAGGTGTTGGTGGGCTGGTAGAACCCCAGAGCATCTAAACTGCCCCTGGAGGAGAATCCCCCTGTCGTTGGGAGACCCCCTGGTAATTAGGGCAGCTTCAGGACCCACAATCCCTAACCCCCAATATTGATCCCCAGTTCTACCAATCAAAACAATGCAATTGTAATATCAAACACAGCCAGAGTCAAACCTGCTGTCATATCACAGCAGTGACATCACCAGAGCATATGTCATATTTAAACATCAATCAAAACCACATCAACCACAGTAACCAATGTGAAACTATAGTTTAACCTTAGCAGGGTTTCTATTCCCCTTAAACAATTTAAATCCAAATGATCAACAAATGTCAGCCTTTTCCAGGGGAGGGTGTTCTTACCTCACTCTAAGACCAAGCAGATACCTTCAGAGACCACGAGAGAGACCAGGAATTGGGTCGAAATGTCCATCCATCCATCTTCTCCCGCTTATCCGTGGTCGGGTCGCGGGGGTAGCAGTTCCAGCAGAGAGCCCCAAACGTTCTTTTCCCTGGCCACATCAACCAGCTCTGACTGGGGGATCCCAAGGCACTCCCAGGCCAGCGAAGAGATATAATCCCTCCACCTGGTCCTAGGTCTACCCCTTGGTCTCTTCCCAGCTGGACGTGCCTGGAACACCTCCCTAGGGAGGCGCCCAGGTGGCATCCTTACTAGGTGCCCGAACCACCTCAACTGGCTCCTTTAGACGCAAAGGAGGAGCGGTTCAACTCCGAGTCCCTCCCTGATGACCGAACTTCTCACCTTATCCCTAAGGGAGACATCAGCCACCCTGCGGAGAAAACCCATCTCGGCCGCTTGTATCCGCAATCTCGTTCTTTCGGTCATGACCCATCCTTCATGACCATAGGTGAGGGTAGGAACGAAAATGGCCCGGTAGACAGAGAGCTTTGCCTTCTGGCTCAGCTCCCTTTTCGTCACAACGGTGCGGTAAAGCGACTGCAGTACCGCTCCCGCTGCTCCGATTCTCTGGCCCATCTCACGCTCCATTGTTCCCTCACTCGAGAACAAGACCCTGAGATACTTGAACTCCTTCACTTGGTGTAAGGACTCATTCCCTACTTGGAGTGGACAGTCCATTGGTTTCCTGCTGAGAACCATGGCCTCAGATTTGGAGGTGCTGATCCTCATCCCAGCCGCTTCACACTCGGTTGCGAACCGATCCAGTTGAAGGTTGCAGACCGATGAAGCCATTAGAACCACATCATCTGCAAAAAGCAGTGGTGCAATCCTTAGTCCACCGAACTGCAGACCCCCTCCACCATGACTACGCCTCGAAATCCGATCCATGTATATTACAAACAGGATTGGGGACAAAGCGCAGCCCTGGCGGAGGCCAACCCTCACCGGAAATGGGTCCGACTTACGGCAGAGGACCCGGACACAGCTCTCGCTTTGGGAGTACAGAGATTGGATGACCCTGAGAAGAGACCCCCTCACCCCATACTCCCGCAGCACCTCCCACAGTAACTCCCTGGGAACCCGGTCATATGCCTTCTCCAAGTCTACAAAACTGCTAGACCGGATAAGCGTACTCCCAGGCCCCCTCCAGGATCCTTGCGAGAGTAAAAAGCTGATCCGTCGGTCCACGACAAGGACGGAATCCGCATTGTTCCTCCTCAATATGAGGTTCGACAATCGGCCTGACCCTCGAGTACCTTAGAGTGCCTCTGTAATTGGCACACACCCTCTGATCCCCCATTTTGAAAAGGGGAACCACCAACCCGGTCTGCCAATCCTTCGGTACTGTTTCCGACTTCCACGCAACGTTGATGAGACGTGTCAACCATGACAGTCCCTCAACACCCAGAGCCTTCAACATTTCTGGGCGGATCTCATCTATCCGGCTTTGCCACTGTGGAGTTGTTTGACGACCTCAGTGACCTCCCCCCGGGAGATTGGTGTTGATCCCCCGTCATACTCCAGCTCTGCCTCTACCATAGAGAGCGGAGTTGACGGGTTCGGGAGTTCCTCAAAGTGTTCCTTCCAACGCCCTAACACTCCATCAGTTGAGGTCAACAACGTCCCATCCTTACTGTACACAGCTTGGATGGTTCCCTGCTTCCCCCTCCTGAGGTGTCGGACAGTTTTCCAGAACAACTTTGGTGCCACCCGAAAGTCCTTTTCCATGTCTTCTCCGAACTTATCCCACACCTGCTGCTTTGCCTCGGCCACGGCTGAGGCTGCTGCCCTTCGGGCCCGTCGGTACCTTGCAACTGCCTCGGGAGTCCCCCGGGATAACAAATCCCCGAAGGCCTCCTTCTTCAGTCGGACGGCTTCCCTGACCACCGGTGTCCACCAGGAGGTTCGAGGGTTACCGCCCCTTGAGGCACCTAAGACCTTGAGACCACAGCTCTCCGCAGCGGCTTCGGCAATAGAGGCTTTGAACACCGACCACTCTGGTTCAATGTCCCCAACCTCCACAGGAATGCCCGAAAAGCTCTGCCGGAGGTGTAAGTTGAAGGCCTCCTGAACTTGGGCCTCCTCCAAACGTTCCCAGTTCACCCGAACTACACGTTTGGGCTTACCAGGTCCATCCAGAAGCTTCCCCCGCCACTCGACCCAACTCACCACCAGATGGTGATCAGTTGACAACTCCGCCCTTCTCTTTACCCGAGTGTCCAAAACATATGGCCTCAGGTCCGATGATACGATAACGAAATCGATCATGGACCTTCTGCCTAGGGTGCTCTGGTACCACGTACACTTATGAGCATCCTTATGTTCGAACATGGTGTTTGTTATGGCCAATCCATGACTAGCACAGAAGTCCAGTAACAAACCACCACTCCGGTTCAGATCAGGGGGGCCGTTCCTCCAAATCACGCCCCTCCAAGTGTCTGCATCATTGCCCACATGTGCGTTGAAGTCTCCCAGCAAGATTAAAGAGTCCCCTTCAGGAGCCCCATACAGGACTCTTTCCAGGGTCTCCAAGAAGGCTGTATACTCTGAACTGCTGTTTGGTGCATAAGCACACACAACAGTCAGAGTTTTCCCCCCCATAACCCGCAGGCGTAGGGAGGCGACCCTCTCGTCCACTGGGGTAAACTCCAACAACGAAGCACCCAACCGGGGACTTGTGAGTATCCCCACACCCGCCCGGCGCCTCACACCTTGAGCAACTCCGGAGAAGAATAGAGTCCAACCCCTATCCAGAAGTAAGGTTCCAGAGCCGACGCTGTGCGTAGAGGTGAGCCCAACCAGATCCAACTGGTAACGCTCCACCTCCCGCACAAGCTCCGGCTCCTTATCCCCCAGAGAGGTGACATTCCACGTCCCCAAAGCCAGCTTCTGTTGCCCGGGTCTGGTCCGTCGAGACCCTCTGCTTTCACTGCCACCCTTCTGGCAGCACACCCGACCCCATCGCTGTTTCCCGTAGGTGGTGGGCCCGCGGGACGGAGAAGCGGAGGTGTTGCCCACGTTGCCTTTTCGGGCTGTGCCCGGCCGGGCTCCGTGGCAAGCCCGGCCACAAGACGCTCGCCGACGAGTCCTCCTTCTGGGCCTGGCTCCAGAAGGGGACTCCGGGCTTCCTCCGGGCCGGGTATCCTCACTTCCTGTGTCGTCTTTCATTAGGTCTTTTGAACTAATCTTAGTCTGGCCCCTTGCCTGAGACCAATTTGCCATGGGAGACCCTACCAGGAACACAAGGTTCCAGACAACACAGCCATTCGTTCATTCATTCATTCAATTCAATTCAAAACCTTTATTTATCCAGGTAAAATCCCATTGAGATCAATGATCTATTTTTCAAGGGAGACCTGCAGAGCATCAGGGCACACAAACCTCTCTACCACAGTAAGGTGCTGGTTCTTCAGGGAGGGTCGAAAAGTACAAACCGGTTTTTATCAAGGTTTTAACAAAAATAGAGGATTTACAAGAATAAAAAAATTATCAAAAGAAAGATACAAAAGTTTTACAAAGACACAAGGTCAAAGTACAAAATTAACAGGTTCACAAGTGAATCCCCTAGAGCGGTCTAAAAGAGCCAAGACCCAAAATCTAGCCTCAAAAAGTCCTCAAGCTCTCAATAGCCCCCGTTTCTCTTTACACATCATCTTTTATAGTCTCTTGCCTCCTCCCTCTCTGCATCAGGTGCTTTCCCCTTTTCTATCTTTGAGGGAGAAGGAGGTCACATATGTTCAACTTTTACTTAATGAACAATTACAAATGTAAAGCTAAAATTAAAACAAATAAAGACTTATAGTAATAATATGCAATTTTAACAAGAGGGGATATGAACATTTTTCATGAAAGCAAACATATTGTTAATAAATTAAAGTATAAAGTTTGCATATTTGAAATTAAATGTTTAAAGAAAAAACTTGATTCTAAACATGACATTGACGGAGACTTAATGTATTAACAGAGACAATAAGGACAGCTTGTCTCTAAGATTCGCTGGCCCAGGAAGTTGGTTCAAATCTTTGCGTAGTCCGCCTGCATCCTGACTCATTGTTGTCCTCAACCGTTGTAACCGTTGTCAAGGTGTCAAAAACCACAAACGCCTTCTTAGAATTGTGGTTGAAACTTTTATGCTTTGCTTTTGCTTGCAAGGTGTCAAAAACTAAGATGCATAATGTGCATAGGTCAAGAGTTCAAGATGTTCTGTCTGGTTTCACATGTCTGATAAGACATTATCGAGACAAACATCCTTTCCATCAAACCAGCAGATCTGTCAACAACATAGTCGAGTCTACTGAAGATAAAAGCATGGACAAGGAACCCCACATGTCATATTTGTCAACTCAGATGTGTATTTACCTAGAGACAACGTTTTTCCAGTAGGATTCAAACCAATTTAGAACTGTTGCCGAAAGTCCCACCCAGTTTTCCAGTCGGTCTAGTAATATGTTGTGGTCAACAGTGTCAAACGCAGCACTGAGATCTAATAATACTAACACTGAAGTTCTGCCACTGTCTGTGTTTAAGTGGATGTCATTGAAGACCTTTACAAGAGCAGTCTCAGTGCTGTGGTTTGGACGAAAGCCTGACTGGAACACATCAAAACAGTTATTTAAATGCAAGAAATTACTCAACTGTTGAAAAACTACTTTTTCAATGATTTTACCTAGAAATGGGAGGTTTGATATGGGCCTGTAATTGTTCATTACTCAAGCGTCTAGATTATGCTTTTTTAAGAGCGGTTTAATGACTGCAGTTTTCAGGGCCTGTGGAAAAACACCTGAGTGAAGAGACTACGTTTCTTCACTCAGGTGTAATCGTATAGTAAACAAGTAACTTGTTTACTATATGAAGTAGATCATGCAATGACATTTAAAAATAATAGCTTGTTGGAATAATATCAAGGCAGCAGGAGGAGGATTTCAGAAGTTGAATAATGTCCTCTAGGTTTTTATCATTAATCTGATGGAATTGTGTCATGGTGTTTGAATTGATGTTAAGTGGACACAGAGACAACACATTTGCTGTTCCTGATGCAGAGGCACTGACTGCTTGTCTGATGTTCTGAATTTTGTCAGTGAAGAAGGCACATTCATTGCACGCCCTGGTGGATAGAAATTCAGAGGCTACTGACACTGGGGGGTTAGTTAGTCTGTCGACGGTAGCAAACAAGGCACGTGAGTTGTGTGCTGCTTTATATTGTTCCATGCTCCCTGCTATGAAGTGCGTTACAAATGAAACTCATTATTATTATTATTATTGTTTTTGGTAATGATGTCAGAGAAGAAAGACTGCATTTTTAATTCCAAATTATAAAAGCCAAGTCTCTCTTTATAGATTTCAAAATGAACCTGGAGCCACCTGCGTTCAGCTTTTCGACACTCTCTTTTTTCTGTTTTCACGCTCATGGCCTTTCTCCATGGAGATATTTTCTTGCCAGACACTTCCTTTAGCTTGGTGGGAGCAATGGCATCTATAACATTTTACATTTTTTGATTTAAAATGATCTACTAGCTCATTTACTGAGATGTTAGCAGGGGCAAGTGTGGAAGAAACATTCTGAGTAAACATTTCCCTAGTATTTTCAGTTAAACATCGCTTTGTGGTTACCTCTTTTTGAACATTTGTGTGAACTTTGAGATAATTAAGTCCAGAGTGTGCCCCTTATTGTGCGTGGGCTCCGTCACATGCTGAGTCAGTCCATAGCTATCAAGAACACAAAACAGTTCTTTAGCCCCTCTGTCCTGGGGGTTGTCAACATGGATGTTAAAATCACCAACAATGACTAGACGGTCAAAGTCAATACACACTATAGACAGCAGTTCAGTAAAGTCATCAACAAAGCTTGCACAGTATTTGGGTGGTCTATAGATATTTAGGAACAGAGCTCGAGAGGAGCATTTCAGCTGAACGGCCACATATTCAAAAGAATCAAAGTTTCCATACGATGTCTTCCTGCATTGAAGGGAATCATTGAACAGAATAGCAACTCCACCCCCTTTCTTATGCATTCTTTCCTGACTCATAAAACTAAAGTTGGGAGGTGTTGATTCGATAAGAACAGCTACACTGTTATTTTGTTCAATCCAAGTTTCTGTTAAAAACATAAAAACGAGATTGTGCTCAGTGATAAAATCATTGATTAAAAATGTTTTTCCTGCCAAGGACCTGGCTTAGGCACTTGAAGCACTGTAAAAACAACAACTACAACAGTACAGTATAAACAACATCGTGTATCTGATACACTGTTCTTACCAAAATTACTTTGAATGGCTGTTGACTTTTCATCATTATTTTTTATTTTTGTCATATCTCCAGTTTTTGTCTTTGCCTGCAGACATCCTGCTTCCTCCCAACAGGCCTGTTATTTCTACGAGGGGTTACTATGACGACCAGGAGCGGGATGTGCTGCTCTTCAAGGGCCGCAGCTTCTCTCTCAACTGCTCCGTGGAGCCACAGTACCCCGGAGGTTCCTTCAGCCTCATGCTCACTGGCTCTAACCCAACCAGCTACACCCTGCCAGCTGTCAATCACTCTGCCTTCTTCAGGTTTGCTGCTGCAGAGCCCGCCCACCAAGGGAACTACAGCTGTGTTTATCACAACTATGTTTTCCATCAGAACTTCTCTGCTGAGGGCCAGAGCCTCTCTCTCATTCTTCAAGGTGGGAGAATTTGGTTGTGTAATTTTCAGTATTTTAACATAAATGATAAAATACATAAATATAAAAATAATAATTTATTGGATATGCTATACTATCAACTTGTATACATGACCATGATCTCATCCCATGTAGTGGACTACGATGTCATGCTGGATGATGGAGTGCTCAGAGAGGACGACAGTGAGGCCTGTGCTGGCAGACTGCTGATGTTGCAGGAGGAGTGGAGGCTGCTGAGCACAGGGTCCAGGCTCTGGGACCTGAAGCATGCTGCTCTGGTGTGTCGACAGCTGGGCTGTGGTTCTGCTGCTTCAACCAAACAGATTGATCTTCTCCACAACATGCTTGTGTCCAGATTCTTCTCTGACTGTGATGGATCAGAGTCTGCACTGATGGACTGTGGGTCTGTGCAGCTCTGGTTCTCTTCCACTGCGATTGAAGTGGTCTGCACAGGTGAGGCAATAACAAGTCTTAGTGAACAAGGTGGAAATAACTGATGGTGATTGGTTATTCTGTAGGACAGACAAAAGCTGTGAGGTTGGCCCTTCCCTTTTGGTAGATTTTCATTTTGAGATGGTCTCTGTGGAAACGTTGTTTACGTTTTAGCTTCTTACCTACCACCTGCCTTCTCCACCTCCTAACAGCCAACCTTTGTGGCTCCTACAATGGTAAATGTTGTTCATCAAGAACGTAAACTGGCAAGTTTCCCATGTAGAAGAAATGTAATAACTTGTTTTCGTGTATTTCTTGCATTTCGATATAACCTTTCTGTACCTTGAGTGGTACCTCTCTCTGTGTGCCGATGAGCTGTGCTGCAGACTTTGCATTGGCTCACAGAACAGTGGGTGAAACACTGAACTACCCAATGGCCGCCGCACAATAACTGCACAATAAATGTAATCTATCTTTGTCAATTCGAAAGCAACGTAAGTAACTAGTGTATAAATGGTCTCATCCAGAATTCAGCTTGTTGGTGGTGTGGCAGGCATGAGTCAGCCGGAGAAGCTGATACATGCCTATAATCATGGTTTGCTTTTTGAAAAGCCATTTTGAAACCAACACATTCTTACACACACACTACATTGGTAAAACCACACCTTGCATCAGTCTCTGAAAAACAATCTTTATTTCTTATTTATACTAGAAAATGGGTGTTTCTACACTCAATAAGACTATTGCAGGATCTCTGGGCATCATTTAACACAATGGCTCATTTTACCCCTGTACTTCTATACAGTGTGTTTCCATAATATTAAACATTAAAAAATATAGGTCCAATTTAGACCCTCCTTTTAGTTCTGGTTTGAGCTTAACCAAATCCTCAAACAAAACTTCTTGCAATGTGTTTGATAAATGCACCTGTATGCTCACCAGCAACTTGCTAACAGTGTCTGCTGTAAACTGCTCATTTAAAATATAATCTACAGTAGGCGTATTGCCTCAGGCTGATGCAATACAAACTTGTAATAAAGGATTACATAATTTAACATCAAATATTAAGTCCTACACGACCTTATTAAACAAATCTCTGACCTGTTGATCCAGTAGAAACCAGTGTGGATGAATGGATATGTTCCTCTAGCTCTGTCAGGCTGTTCCACACATTCATTCCTTGCCCTTCCTCCTGGGACACATTGCCAGGTTGTGTTAGATGTAATTCAACATGAACACTGTTATAAAGTACACTAAAACCATTCATTTCCCTCCAAATGTAAAAAGGTATTTCTGCTGTGCCTGCAGGCCACCAGGGGGCAGCAGGCCGGACATGAAGCTGGAACAGCGCCACCTTGAGGTTCCTCATGGAGAAGACAGACCTTATATTAGTTTCAATAGAACTCCAACCTTATGTGGAGGTTGTGTTTAAGAATGTTGTTGTATTATTTGATGCCATTGATTCACTTCAATGGAATGAGCTGTTATGAACCTAGCATTGCCTACTTGTATGGAGAATGTGAAGCAAATAATCTTACTCATATTTAATACATGGTATTGTCATGGACTTCATTTGATTTGGAAACATGTTCTGTAGGTATGTTCTTGTCAGAGTTACAGAGCCTCTTGGTGCTAACACTTAGAAAGCTTTGTAATTTCTGTTTTCTGTCAGAATCAGACAACTATAAGCAATATCAATGACTATTTACTGAAAATGGATTATAAGACTAGCTGAGTGCGAATAACATTCTGTGGCTTCGCAGCAGCTGGCCCTAGGCTCTGGAATAGTCTCCCATGTGAGGTCGGCCCAGACACTAGGGGTTTTTAAATCCTCACTAAAGACTTCTCTCTGGCCTTCTAGTCAGAGCGCAGTATGACACCTGACTATTCCCTGTGTTTTTGTTTTTTATATTTCCGTTGTAAATTATTGTCTTTTATTGTGATTGGAGTGTTTTTATTACATGCACTTTGGCTCGACCAAAAATCGCTTTTAAATGTGCTATATAAATAAATCTTGATTTGATGCAGCCAATTGTATGTTTTTGTTATTATGAACATACGATGGTACAACAGGGTATTTCAGTGTCAATGATCTGGGCTGATGCGCACTTCCTTTTGACCGTGTTGTATACACGCCCTTTTTGGCTGAAATAACTTTGTCGATATTGGAACGCACACGCATCCTACGAGTGAATCCCAGTTTATCTCTCTGTGACATATTGTGGTGAAAACGCTTGTAAGACGGATGTAGGGGAAAAAGGAGAGTATGTGCGTAATTGGTGTCCAATGGATAATGGGCTGCAACAGGCTTATAAAGTCATTCTGAAAGACTTTTCATTTCCATCATTAAAGGGTCTGAAGAGGGATCCTGATGCATTCAGCAGTATAAGATTGATCCGAAACACGAGAAATAGAAATACTTTTTAATTTGAAGGTTCATCACAGGCATAATCGTAAACAAGATATTTAAAAATGCAGATTTCATTATCGTCGCCATACTCTCCCGTCTGTCATGCGCTGTGTCACTCACACTCTCTCACACACATTTACTTACACACCAGAGACTAAACACACACAAAAAAAGTGACTTGAGACTCTGCTGCATTAAAATACAATCCACCATGGATTCACTGCCGCACGCACGCACACACACACACACACACACACAGAGAAAGAAAGGTCTGCATCGGGGGCTGTGTTGCTGTGGTAACTTCTACCTGGACAAAGAAGTGATCCTGAGAAAGGCAAAGAACAAACCATTAGTTTGATGAACAGACGTGTTCACCTCGTGTTATTGAAGCAACAATTAAAGGAAAGGTATTTTAGTAGCTCCTAATTCATCTACGCGTTTACTCGGTCATGATCTGTCTGTCTGCACATAAAAGATCCAAAACACGCTCTTTCCGCTCATCTTATTTGTGCTTGCCCAACCAAAGCCCCCCCAGGTGACACTGTAACTCACTGTAGCTTGTCCTGTAGCAGCTCCAGCCTCTGTCGGTCCACGTAGCGCGAGAAGAGGGAGAGCAGGTTGGGAGGGGTGAAGAGGGGAGGGGACAGAGATGAGGGGGGGACGCTGAGCAACTCCCTCGTCACAGAGAACACCAACTCAGTCCTGGATCAATGGCAAGCAGCAACAACAGAGACACATACTTTGTGAGTGTGAAGAAAAGACGAGGAGGAAACATAACGGCAGGGGAGCAGGGACACGTTGGAGAAAAAGGGTTACATCATCAACTCCACATCTTACCATCGATTGTCGTCCATGAGCTGACAGTTGGAGTCAGAGCTTTGCATCCTCTCTCCTTCACTCAGGATCAGATAGAGCAGCGTCACACCAAACTGAACCCAAACAAACACAAGAGTTGTGTATGTGACGGGTACATGTCATTCATTATTTTGAGATTTGAAATCGCAAGGTCATAACAAATGTTTTTTTAAAAGACGTTTTTATACAAATAAATGTCTTATTTTCAGATTTAAAAAACGCCTTTAAAAAGGATCAGCAGGACCCTTCCTGCAAACAGCGGAATATCAAAAGTCATTCATGCAGAAACATACTTCATTGTTTGTTTAGGTTATTATTTAGATCTGTGCGTGCAGCTGAAATGTTTAAATTGTTAGATTTCGCTTTTGCCTCTGGCTTTAGTTGAATGCTACGTTTGTGGGCACTGAAAGCACTTAAAACAGAAGCGGTACTTGTACTTCAATTATTATGAATACTCATGTCAATGTGATATTTCTGTTTCTATTAAAGCATTAGCGAAAATTCAAAAAGATCAGAGGCCTGTACGACGAACCTAACCTAACCTGGATATGTTTGAGTTACCTGGTTGGCCTAATCCAGAACATACACGCTCTCGCTAAACTGTACTACGACGCTGGCTATCAACTCGTTCACTCAAGCCAGCCGTGTCCTATCTAGTTAGGTGCGCGTTCACATGAAAGGGGTGGTATCTGGAGCATTCGACCAATCACAAACATGGAGAAGCGTACTGACAGCGCAGCGTCATACTTCCTGAATGAAAAGTCAACTATAATATTAGACATATGAAGAAGTTAAACTTTAAACATCCATGACTTAAACACTTGATCCAGGATCAAAGCCACAGAGCTGCACCTGCAAGGTGAATACAGCTGGTAACAGAACAAGTGTTTGAATGCGTACATTAACAGGTTTATGATATCACTGCCCCGTCTAAAACACCATCTGACTTTAATTACATTACAAGTGAGTTTTAAGAGCAATGGGACGTTCTTTCCTCCGGAGCGTCACGTGAAGCCACGTCCGTTTGTGATGACGCTGCACAGCTGATCGTCTGACAGCAGCTCTGTCCCCGTTATTTCCACAAACACCCCCGCCTCTGTTAGTACACATTTACTGACACAAACATTTGTATCATCTGTTGTAGACTCAAATACATTAAATAAAATAAGAACTCATTCTCAAAAAAGATAAACGGCATTTTTAAAATGTATAAACGAACAATTGTTCGTTTATACATTTTAAGAATGGCGAACTTTTGATTAATATTGATTAGATTGCACAATAGAAATAAAATAATTGAGAGAAGAAAAATAGATATGTTATCTATCAAAACCCAGTTAGATTAACATTCATTGGATTGCACACTTTGTTTGTTTGTGTGGATATGTAGCACATTAACATTTTAATAGCACTTAATGACTGACTGAATGGAAATGACAATAAATGAAAATGTAAAACGAAAAAGCGATCATGAAAATGTTTCCAATAAATGAATAAAATGATTTGTGACCACTTTGTTGTTCAGATATATCACATATTTGTAACTAAATGAAACATGAATTGAAACAAAACACGGTATAAACTGAGGAGTGACTCTCGTGAGTTTCATGTATTTTCTTCACTCCGCTGGGAAACTGCTCTCATGTCAAGAAGCATCAGATCAGTGCATGCACTGCCTCGTCCAATCAGTGAGCGATACACAGTAAGGGGGCAGGGCGAGTATCTGAGGATTTCATCGGAGGATGGTCTGGTGGTTCCTCGGTTATAGCTCCTCCATTATCGCTCCTCGCTCCTCCGGCAGAAATAAGAGCCATGGGATGGTACTCAAGATGGCGCAGGCAAATCAACTTCCGGTGAGACCGAGGAGCGAGGAAATGAAAATAGTCGATGTGTGCATGTAAGCCTCCACCACTCGCCGAAAGTTCAGACCGAGTCAAAGCTATTACAAACGCCAAGTATCCTTATGCTGCCATGTTAGCAAAGCGCTACCTGGCTGTGCTACCTCTGTCCCTAGAGAGGGTGTTCTCCACAGCAGGAGACATTGTTAGTGCCAGCAGATCTGCCCTTTCAGCAAGCAATGTGGACAAGTTCATCTTTCTTTAAACAACATGAAAATACAATGACAAGCAAGTCCTAATGTCAAGCTGGCTGCTTAGGTACTAGTACAGTACAAATACAGATTATTTCAGTTCATGGAAATGCTGCACCTTAATGTTTATTTTATTATATTTATTTGAGTGAATACATTATTCACAGTTTAATAATATAAAAAAATATATATATATTTTATGTTTTGTGATAATTTACGTACCGAACCGAAATGTTTGTGAACCGTTACACCCCTAGTTGCTTAAAATAATACTTCTGCATACAGTATGTGACACTGTGAGTGTTGCACGGCCAGATACGGCTCAGCTGACTCAGATAAGAAAATATGATACATTATGAAGTGATATGCCGCGGACTGTACTTAATGTTACTCTGATCCGGTTACTTATGTTGTGGCAGATATTTAAGTAAGCTTTCTTAACGCTAATGTTATAATAGTCAGATTGCTCTGAAGGTGGAGGTGATATTCTATTAATGTTCACGTTCAAACAGTCGGTGATTTTTGCCGGCCGTCTTTCCTGCGACGGCAGTATTTCTGTATTTCCTTTCTCCTGTAATATGACTTGATCGCTTTAAACTCCGCACACTGAGCTCTGATTGGTCAGCAGGCAGTGCTTTCACTGAGTTGATCTCTTAGCCTGCAACCTAACCTGCTCCGGAGCAGGTTAGCCGCACAGCATAAGTTACCATGGAGATCTAGCCCGCTAAAAAGAGAACCAGCGTCGTAGGACCGGAAACCCAGAGTTTTCCCTGAAGTTAGCCGCTAAGAGAACATCCGGCTTCGTCGTACAGGCCTCTGGTGTCATTATGGTGTATTGAACACAGGGTGTACCTTGTTGTGCAGTACTGAGGCCAGCTGGCCCTCGCTGCCCTGCAGCTCCTGGAGCAGGTCAGTGAGGGCGGAGCTGCACAGAGACTGGATCACTGCGGCAACCGGCTCCACCAACCAGCACAGCACCTGAAGAAGAGCGGGGACCAAGGATGAAGCTCCAAGCATTTCATAGTATGGCTATGGCACAACTTATTTTCATTCATTTACTCTCTTGATGAGGACGCATCAAAGCCTGGAACATCCTTAATAAAAAGGGGACCTTGATTAATGTAGGGATTACTGACCACTACAGCTGGGTCAGCAGAACATGTCAGAACCTTTCATTTTTAGTCAACATTTATTATTCGACCAACACAAAGCGCTGCCCAGCCAAACTGTGACTGTGCAGCTGTCATAGCACCCAGTCACAATAAACCATCAAAAGCTTGAAATGTTATTATTTTCGTTGATATCGTCCTATTCATTGGTTTTTTGCAGGAAAACTGTCAGAATTATAACAACATTTTATTATAATATTTAAAAAAATCTTAGGATGAATAGTTTTAGTTATGTATTATTTATTTTGTATACGTTTCCTAGAGCTAGTGTTAGGAAGTCATTTTTTATATTGCTGTGAAAACTTTATTTTTACTCTCGAAGAAAACTATTTGCAGAATAGTCATTTTTATTGAATAGTGAGTTCAATGCCTGCAAAACACATGTTCTTCTGTCTGATGGACGAAATTAGAAACCCTGCAATACTGTAGAAAAGCAACTTCTGACATGTTTCAGAATCCACTCGTGTGACATCTTACTACATCGTAGGATGAATCGTAAGAGAGTAATTCACTTTGGGTCCTGAGGCGTTACCTGGTCCTGCTTATCCTTCTTGGCCAAGGCAGGAAGGTTGCGGGAAATCGCCATGACAACGGCGGCAGCCTGGGGTGAAGGTAGGAAGGGGAGGAGCCTGGAGATGAGGCGCTTGCCCTTCCTCACTGACATGATCATTACACACTGCTCATCACTCACTCTAATCAAGAGGAGGAGAAAAAGAATGAGTGAGGAAAGATAGGCTCTCACACACTGCTGTGTAGCAAGAAGAATAAGAACAAGGTTAGTCTACCTGTCGTCCCACTCCTTCTCCCGCAGAGTGTTGCACAGCTGCAGGGTTCGGCTCTTGTGCTGCTCCAGCAGAGCCTCCCTGTCCTCCTCCGGCGCCTGGACAAAACGCTTCTCAAAGTCTTGAACCTCCAGCAGCAAACTGTACATCTGGAGGACAGAGGTAGTTGGAGAGAAAAGAGTGAAACATGTGTATTGAGGATTCAGATGGGTTTGCTGTTGATGAACATCTGTCCTCGTCTTACCTTCTCCACAGTGTAGAGGATCTGTCGCCTCTTATTCCAAACCTGCTTCTCTCTTTTCTCCTGGGGGCAGACAGACACAGAGACAATCAGCACTGAATAAGGTACAGAACTATTCAAACCAGAAAGAGCAGGCGAGCCTTCAGCCCCCCAGATAATGGGGCCTCTAATACTTTTACACAAACAGATTTACCATTGACCAATCATAAGGCTTTCTGTCCATCCGACCAATGGCAGAGCAGCCGCTCCTGCAGCTGCCTCACAGTGCTGTTACTGTGAAGCAGCTTCAGGAGGTATTCAGCTATAAACACTGAATCTCTTCTACGCCATGCCTCATACCGCTAACCTTCAATATAACCTCTTTGCTTCGTCTTATCCTTCTTACTAAAGAGTAGTTGTTTAGTAGTTTTGTAGACTAAAACAGGAACATGCTAACAGACCTCGTCATCGGTGCGACTCGTCACCACGGCATCGATCATCTTGCGAGGGTTGTTGACGCTGGAGACCGTCAGCTTACCCAGAGAGCCTGCAAACTGAACTGCAGAGGCACACATGTCAATATTCTCCAGTATTCTGATGATGATCTATACATCACGTACTATAGGGGGGAGATCATATTCTGGCCTATTACATTGCTTAGTTGAATACTAAATTCTGATTGGTCAATTTGGACATTCAGAGGTCTGCTCTTTTTCCGAATAGCAGATTATTAAGGATAAGGATGCTAAGGATGCTCTAATCAAGGAACCATGTGCAGTCATATCAATGCGCAGAAAGAAGTCCAGTCATTTAAGCCGATGGTACGCAGTGGAATGGTCTCATTTGACTTAGCGAAAGCAATGCAATCATTTTTAAATGAATATTGTTAGTCATTGTTTATTCAGTAAGTAGCAGAGGTGGGGACTCGAGTCACATGACTTGACTCGAGTCAGACTTGAGTCGCATATTTTTGGACTTGATACTTGCTTGACTAACATTGATAAAAGACTTGACTTTGACTTGGTATTCTTGACTTGAGACAGATGACTCAAAAGGACTTTACTTTTTAAAATTAAATATTTGTATTTGTTTTTGTATTGTAGGGAGCCCCTAAAGGGCAATGAAAAAAAAGACACTGTATCTCGTTCGCAAGAGAAAGTTACCGGAGCGCCAAGTAGGAAGAGGAGCACACAGGAGACAACCGTTTCATTGCAGACTGTAATGTTTATGTTGGGAAATGGCAGTGCATACATTATTTTAGATATATTTCGAACTCGGACACTCATTCACTTCATGAAATCGCTACAGCACCAGGAGGCAGCGGGACGTGTAACTCCGCCTCTGAGAAGAGCAGCAACAGCGCCTTCACTGTGTTTACTTTCATTAGAACAGCTAAAGAGCGACCGCTGGCTGCTAAGTTTTAACCACATACACCTCTGCACACACACACACATCAAACTGCCCGATGAATCCCCTACTCGTTTTATGAAGGAGATGTCCGGTCACTAAGGCGCATGATGTGTGTGTGTGTTTTTGTGCTCTGCTCAGCTCTGCTCTGTGTGTGTGTTCGCTGTGGTTGTGTGTGTCCAACAACGGCATTTGTTTTGAAATTACCATGAACAGTACTTCAACTCCATATGTATATGTGGTGGGTGTTCCCAAATGAAAGAAATGTGTTTAATCTTAATGTCGCACTGTCTGCACACAAACACACACATATCATGCACCCTGGTACATACACTATTCCGTTGTATTGGCTTTGATGCAATATTTCTTTGTGCACAGACACAGTTAGGAACACAATGAGACAGTGTCATATGGGAGCACCTTAGACAGACCATGGAGGAATGCTGTGATCCTGCTGAAGGGGAGCCAGGGCAGGAGGCTTAACATGTTGATGTAACATATTTGTGTTGTACTCCTGTTTTCACTTTAGAGCCCTTTTAGAATTGATCGGGGTATAATTTCAGCGCCCCACTCTCCATTGCTGTTTATGTTGAAAATAAAACACAACTTTTCATACCCACAATATTTTAACTGATTTAAATGCGGAAACTGGGGTTATTCATCAGAATTTCGTATGACTTGACTTCTGACTTGCTTCACCTGAGCAATGACTTGACTTGACTCTCAGCACAGTGACTCGGGACTTGCTTGAGAATAGTGGGTTAAGACTTGAGACTTGCTCATGACTTGCACATGTAGGACTTACTCCCACCTCTGGTAAGTAGCCATGTATTAAGTGGGATTATGTGCAGTGAGCCTGCGGCTGCACGTTATCCCTCTGTGTGTTCTCTCATCATTTACCTGGTCTGTAGGTGTGTTCCACCTTGGCGACCTGCGGAGTGATCAGTTTGGTGGTGTGCTCCTTCTTGCTGCTGTCTCTCTCTCTTTCCTGTCGCTTCTCCATCTTTTCATAGTAGTTCTACACACACACACACACACACACACACACACACACACACACACACACACACACACACACACACACACACACACACACACACACACACACACACACACACACACACACACACACACACACACACACACACACACACACACACACACACACACACACACACACACACACACACACACACACACAGGTTTGACAACAAGACTCACTTTCATTGCTTTACTCTTATTTTGCATGCTTCATCCTTTTCCTTTATTCAATATATTCATGCTACCTTTGCTTTCCAAAATAAAATATTCAACTCACTGAAATTGACGTCAGCTTTCACATGCTTTCTTTTAGTTTTCATTAATGATTAGGGATGTAACGATATACCGAATATCGCGGTAAATAAACGTCCCAATACCGTCGTGAGACTGACAAAATCTACCGCGATTTTTTTTTTTTTTTTTTTTAATTGAATTTTTTTTTAATATATATATATATTTTTTTAAAAACACTTTTTTTTGTTTTAAACCTTTATTTAACCAGGTGGTCCCATTGAGATCATCGATCCCTTTTTCAAGAGAGACCTGTCCAACATGGCAGCAAGTAGGTTACAACATGAACATAAAACAACAGAACACAAAAGGACATGGTATTTACAGTGCTACATGTACACACCTAGAGACATTGACAAGTACCAACAGTATATTTATATCTCTGTCAATAAGCCTCACCTTCTTGGCAAAAACTGTATT
Organism: Gymnodraco acuticeps; assembly: GCF_902827175.1. Lineage (NCBI taxonomy): Eukaryota > Metazoa > Chordata > Actinopteri > Perciformes > Bathydraconidae > Gymnodraco > Gymnodraco acuticeps. The sequence continues at coordinate 847,504 of NW_022990391.1, forward strand.
GTTTTTGAAGTGGTGGAGAGACAATGCACAGTTGACCCACTGCTGTCACCCATGGCCAAAGCATATCTCTCCGTCCCACTGAGGTGGCGTTAGCCTTTTCGCTGTCCGTCATTTTGACAGACAGGATCGTAAAATATCCGTCATAATCCCTTATTACCCGTCGGGTCTGAACAGAGAGAGAGAGCACGCTCGTGAACTGTGAACTGTCAACGGGGGGGGGGGGGGCGGTGTTATGCCGTGTGTGCATGCACCTCGCGGGAGCGCACACAGCGTGAAGCAAAACCTCCCAGACATGTGTTGATCTGTACGGCAAAGTACGGTTTGGAAAGTATATAATTCCTTTTGGAGGGCATGCATAACACCAGAGCCTCGCTGCGGGGAAACGTTGGCGCTGTTCTAGGGCTGTGCGATTATGGCAAAAATCATAATCACGATTATTTGGGTCAATAATTGATATCACGATTATTTTGACGATTATTCATTGACCATTTATTGAACTTTAAAACAAATAATATTTTACCAATAAACAAGATCAACAAATATGTTGGAGCGCACTTCCAAAACCATACTAAACATATATTATTAATATGATAAATAAAAATAAATTAGACCAAAATAATGAAATCAAACATGTTGCAGTGCACTGTCACAACCTACTGAACACTCCTTAACATATAGCCAACATTTTGGTAAAACATATTCAACATATTCCACTCAGTTAAACGTTGAAGGCTGGCCAACCGTCATGGTCCAGAAAGTAACAGGAAATAAATGTTTGAACTACGATTTAAGACCAAATAAAATGTTTAGGCCACCATGACAAATGCTGTAGGGGCTGCTCATGTCATCTCTTAAAGATTGTTCGCTAGAAACACCAGGGCTGTTTACATGGTCTGGTTTCAGAGATGAGCGCAGGCAGGTGACCCTCAGCCACGCCCCGACACATGGGGTGACGCCGGCCAATCACAAAGCTTTGATGCGTTCAAGTGCATTATTCTGGCACAGGAAGATTATGTTACAGCACATAAAACAGAATATTGTTGTTCTATTTTTAGACACATCTCGCGATCGACTGGTTGGGCCCCCTGGGCTAGACCATAGGTCTGTTGTGGTAGCAAAGTAGTCAGCTGAAGCCACACTCTCTCTCAACTTCCCCACGGCATTTGTCATATAGTGCAGGCAGCGCAGACCTGCTGAAATAATACCGAGACGGCAATCGCGTAACGCTTGTCCAACGTGTTGACAAGTTGCTAAAGCCCTGGTTGCTAACTGGGCACATATCTTTAGCGATGTGAAATGTAATGGCAAAGTACTTGCAAATAGTGGAAATAGTTTTACCCTTCTTTTTAACGAGTTGCTGCTCTTGTTCTGACATCTTCGCTCGCGCTGAACATTCACAACACATGTCACTCCCACGTGGCCGAGTGGGCTTTTAGGGAGGGGCGAAAGCGCACCCAGCAAAATAAATCGTATTTTGTCAATTATGCTGTTTTCATAATCGTCGCAAACCATAATCGTAATCGCGATTAAAATACGATTAATTGCACAGCCCTACGCTGTTCCGAGTTTGTTCTAATCTGTCAAAATGACAGACTGCTTTCAGATTATTCCGTCATTGTTAAAGCAACATCAGTACCAAGCGAGAGAGTTTTTTCCAGAGCAGGGGATATTGTAGATGCCCAAACATCCCAGCTTATAAATACCTGGAAATGTGGACATTCTCATATTCCTAAAAACCTGTGTGATGATGCTGAGTGAGTGACTTAGTGAGTTTGAGTTGAGTTACTTGAAAAACTAAAGTGAAACTTGATTTATTTGATTGCAGGGTCTGATTATGAAATGTCCTTGTTTATTTGTGAGATGCAGTGGCACAAAGAAAATGCCTACTTTGTTTGGTAGTACTATAGGTACAAAAACACTGGTTTTCTTGTTCCAGTCTGTTACTGTCACTTTGTTTTTAACACTTTAAAATACTGCTATCCTACTAAAATGCTGTACAAATCAGATGTATTATGTAATAAAGAAACATTTTCAGAGTCAAATTGAAAACAAATTTTTCTTCATTATTCAATATCGCGATAAATACCGTACCGTGGAATTGTTATCGCGATATTATCGTACCGTGAGTTTTTGGTATCGTTACATCCCTCTTATTGATATAGTGCTCAATCATCTATAAAACTGTCTTGTGCTAAAACGTTTTCAGGTTGTTTGTTTATAGAACTGCGTCCCCAGTGAAACCTGTACAAAATGTAAGATTTTTCAGCCCCTGCATGATTGCAGCAAACAGGGTAACTACTGAATAGGAAACTCACCTGATAGTAGTAGTCATCCAGGTAAGGGTCAGTACTTTGCAGCTGCATCATCTGGATCTTGGTAACCCATTCCTTCTCTTTCTGACTCATAAGGTTACTGTAGTGGTCCCTGCTGCGCCGGTCCCCTCCCGTCCTGCCACGGTCCCTACAGGGAGGGAAACACACACACGACATGTCTTTCCTTGTTGGACAGCAGTACTCCTATTGTTCATGTGTTCTGTGTGTACACTCATACACTCTCACTTACACTCCCCGGTTCTGCATGCGCTGCGTGAGCATGCGGCGGTGCTGTGGGTGGAGGTGGGTGGTGTTGTGCCGGATGGGTGGGGTGTGGTTTGGGGGGCAATGGGGGGGCGGCGGGCCCATTCTGTGACCAAGTGGAGGAGGTGGCCCCCCGAAGAAACGGCCTGAACCCCCGCCTGGTAACAAGGGAGGCGCTGGACCGCCACGAGGAAAACCAGCCATCTGAGGTGAGACAGACAAAGTAATGTGACCATTAGTAATGTGATGTAGCAGTCTACCATTGAACAATTACAGGGGCGTGTCTGAAGCTCGACCAACAACCAATCACATGAATCTCCAGCCCCGGACCCACAAACACGTTTTGATTGGCTAGAGCTTGTTCTGGCATATGATTTGATTGGCTGACGCTTCCGTGGAAGCTTGAAAAGTTGAACTTTTCTCAACTTTTGAAGCAAGCAACGGAAGCAAAGCGCCGCGACGGAACCACAATCTCTCTAGGTCGTCCTCAGACAAGCCCTCCATCGTCGCTTCCAGTCATCCCGGTTCTCCATACATCTGGCCAGTTCATTGGTACTTTGTGCTCCTGCGTCGTTCTTGAGTACGTCCACGTATGTTAGTGCGGGACGTCCTCGTGACCGATGCCCGTGTGTTGGTTCCCACAGCACCAATTTGCCGGCTGGCAGCTCTTGATGACTTTGGCAATGTCCTGCTAGTCTCATTCTCCTGGCTGCAATTTTCTCGCTCACCCTTGGTATTCCCTCGTACAGGATGTTGTTGGTTAAATGTACACTCTAGCTGATGTTAAGTACTGCTCGCAACATTCTGGTGTAGCATCCGTCTAGAGACTTTTGCAGGGTTGGCTTCAGGGTCCAGCATTCACTGCCATAGAGGAGAACAGACTCTACCGTTGCATAGAAGAAGCTGAGTTTGATTTGACGGGGGAGGTTGGAGTTCCATACACTGGTCATGCCGTTCAGGGCCCTCCATGCAAGTGCCTTCCTCACCTTAAGATCTTGCTCGGTTGAGTTGACCCATGAGCCCAGGTACTTGAAGTCCTTGACTTCTTTAAGCACAGTGCCTTCTGTTGTTGTCAGAGGTGGATGTTCCGGTAAGATGTTATAGGTAATAACCTCAGTTTTCTTGGCGTTTAGCCTCAGGCCAACCTTGGCACACTCTGACTCCACTCTGTTCAGGAGTTCCTGTGCTTGCTCAACGCTGTCGGAGAGCAGGCTGATGTCGTCCGCATAGTCCAGGTCTGTCAGGACTACTGTGGGGTGTCGTCTCGACCTCCTTGGTGTTAGAGTGAAGCCGAGATCCTGCTCTCGTCCACTGATGGCCTTCCTGAGCGCGTAATCCAGGACCATGATGAAGAGGAAGGGGGCCAGGGTGTCCCCTTGCATTACCCCAGCCAGGATGTCAAACTCCTCGCTGTTGCCATCTGGGGTCACCACCCTGGCCCTTGTTCCTGCGTAGATGGTCTCTATTGCCCGGAGTAAATTGGGAATGCAGTTTGGCAAAGCGCAACGTCACCCCATTCAAAGTGAATGGGAAGCTGCGTTGAAGCTTCAACGCACGCCGCCGTGTGGACGGGCCGTAACAGGTGTCTAAATAAACTACCAAGCTAGCTACTTTGTAATTTCCTTCTTGTCTTGTCCTGTTTATAGTCTTTGTGCAAAGCTGGGCAGAAGATATCATTTTATCTCATTAAGTAGTTCTGAATAATCAGTACAGCTAGGACTCAAACATTTGGATTTTCTCTAAATGTCACTAGTATTGAAGTGAAAAGTAATATACTTCTTCATTTTAATGCTCGATCTGAGGTATGGCAATTCATCTGTGCAGTCTTCAATCAATTGTTCTTGTTTCCAACAAAATGGCATCTCAGTTACTTGACTGTTTTTTTTTAGATGATCTATTGGGATAATTGACTGTCTATAGGCGCGTTCACACCGCAGTACTTTTCCCACTTTAGTTCCGATATAGTTCCGAAATGTTGCGTTCACACCAAAAAGAGCCAGAACTCAAATTAGTTCATGAGAACCTTTTTTACCACCCCTGCTAGAGAGCAGGTACTTTCGTTGGGAGAAAAGGTTCCTATGTCTGATTGGCTGGGCGGATTGCAAACCAAGCCCCGTAAAACTCGCCATTTTATTATCCTCGCATTAGCATTATTAGCATTAGCCCAGCGCACAAACGCAGAGAGAATAACTTTTGACAACACAAAAGAAAACATGGGAGCGGTGGAGATGAGGAGGAGTCGGCGTTCTGGCGATTTACTCGGAAGGCTTCAGTAGAAGCTGCTGGGAAGTCCCAGCAGCTTCTACTGAAGCCAGTCCCCAACTCTGAGGACTTCCGGCCGGGGGACTTCGGGCGGCAGTATACGCCGTGAAGTGGTTTGCGGCCCTGCCAGTAAACCCAGAGCAGAAAGAAGAAGAAGTGACGTCAGTGGCTTCATTTGCCTAATCCACCAACAGGGACTTATTCCGGTTGTGAACGCGATCTGTACTTAGTTCATGAAAACTAAAGAGTTCTCATGACCTAAAGTGGGAAAAGTACTGCGATGTGAACGCGCCTTATGGCACCAACCTGAGAGTTGAGCAGCTGGGCCCGTTGAATCTGAGACAGAACAGGACCCACTCCAGGGGGGAACGGACCGCGGCACAGTGGGGAATTCTGGACAAAAACAGCAAAAATATATTTTCATAGACATGAAAACTGAAAATGGAGGTTGGACTTCAGACTGAATGTTCAAGCTGTTCATGTATATACACTCATGGAATCATTCATGTGTTCACTTCACTTTTGATGCGACATCAAACTTAAAAGCAGCCCTGTGATGTTGTTTGGTTTAATGTGCAAACAAACCGGGGAAATCAGAGGGGGGGGGCGGGTAGAGGAACACTTACAGCTATATTGAGGAGGGTGTTGGGTGACAGACGCTCAGGGAAAGGAGGAGGGTATCTGTGCTGGATCGGGGCTCTCACATGAACCGCCGTGGGATGGTGGATCTAAAAACACATACACACAGCGCAGGGTTAAAAGAGACAAAGCCAACTAGAGGAAAGTAACATCCCAACAGCTGTTCAGCCTACATGATTAACTGACTTTAGTTCCTCTAGTGGTAGTATACAAGAAACACTAGGTTAGATGCTCTATTAAGTGTATTACAAAAAAAAACATTTGGATCCTACCAAAGCCAAATAGCATTCCTTATGTCATTGTAACCTTGGAAATTGTGGAAAGGGGGAATGGTTGAAGGAAATCTGTAAGGAAACACTTCTGTTATTCACCTGATGATTCAGGGCATGGCTCATTGGCTGTTTTGGCGGGGTGCCAATAGGCACTGCCCTCACAGGAGGGGAGCCTATCACAGGGGAAGAAGAGCGTGGAGGTGGGACCCTCTCTGACAAATCCCGTCCTTCATCGCTCCTACCCTGAGGAGGACGTGTAGGAAGGCCTACCTCATTGATTATAGACATTAGTGGACTATCCTGAAGAGGAAGAAGAGGGGGAATAACATATTAGTTAACACTGATGACCTGTCCAAAATCACCACCTTGGTTAAGTCCTTTACGTGCTGAGCATACTGGAAACAGATTGGAGAAATATGTTGTGTTGTGATGGATCATTCCAGACAGTAGAAGAGAACGTTTGAAAAAAAAAAAAAAAGCCGGTGACCCTTACCTCCATGTGTGTAACCATTCCAAGGGTTATACTGACTGGACCAAAACCCATACTGTTCTCCCAGATACTGTGAGAGTTCATCTAGAGAGAATGACAGAAATTTGAATTAACAGTGGAGACATTTTTTATTTCATAACAACAAAGATTAAATAATTGTTACTGCAACAAAAGTTATACAAATATATTTAACAGCATGAAATCAAATCCAGGAAATGATTTCAATCCTAATTCCACAAATAATTAAAACCCCAAACCTGGGCCATAGGAGCAGTTCCTCTACGCAGCAAGTGCTGCTGCTGTTGGTAGCTGAGCATGGAGGAGGGGGGAAGGCCAGGGGGCAGGCCTGGAGAAGAGCACAGCAGATTTTAATAGAAAGAATACACAGAGGGTAAACCCAAGCCCCCAGGAAGTGCGCCGGACTCTGAGGGAAATATTCGTTGTGGCCAAACGGCGGTACTACACTTATGTATCAGTCGCTGGGCCCGGAAAGATTTTTTCCATTGACGAACATTGGGAAAGAGACGTCTGTAAATCGTTGGATAATTTGTTTTGAACTAAATAAACTACCCAGTATGAACGTTTGTATAGCCCTTATTAAAAACATTCGTTCCACAAGTTGTAAAATGTGCTAATAACGTTATTCTGAGAGTTATTTTCCTAGCCATTATGAACGCGGATCTAACCCACGGGACCGCACCGCCCGGCACGTTCATGTTACGTGTTCAGTACTACATGAGTTTTACCTTTACCCATGGATGCACAATAACAACGGATTATATGATTATATGAATACTTTCATGACGTTTCGCTCTCTCAAAAGTTGGCCCATTTTGTCTTCATGCGCCAATGAGCAACTCTCATAGGAAGGAACGAGGCCCCGCCTCGCACGCTGTATCCAGTTCTTATTATACATCCATGGATAAACCACATTGTCAAAAAGTAGCCTAAAAAAAGGGTGTTGTGTCTGAAGGTACATTTGACAAAACACTCTTTTGGATGGCAAACAAAGCTCACCTATTATGCTATATTTGAACAATATATTATAGGGTCATATCTATAAAAACATGTCTCTGGAGTGTTTTGCTCAAAATACCAAACAGATCCCCCTCTATTTCAGCCCTGTTACTAAAGTGCTGATTCTGGGTCTGGCCCTTTAAATGCAACTGAGCTGCTGCTGACCACGCCCCTTTGGAGCGTCCGTCTGCATACAAGCAGTGAGCTCTGTGAAGAGAAGGCTGTCCACCAGCAGAAACTCAGCTAAACAAGAGAGCTATCAAGGTGTTTGACAGAAAGACAAATTCGTACCATTCTTGAAAAACACAATTTCTTGAGTTTTGACAATTTAAATTATTTTAAAAGTATGTGTTTTTTTTATAAATGTTTACATGGACTGCCCCATATCATGTTCCAAACCACATCAAGCACTTATTTCTGAAAAAGAATGGAGCTCAAATGCTTTCTCTCTCGTGGGTTTACCACAAGGACAGTACCTTTTATTTCCTGCTTCTTTACACATATTCTCTCCAGCACCGCGTTCGCTCTGACTGTTAGCGATGCTTGCTAATGTAAACAGACCATATTACTTGTAAACACGTTGCGCATTGTTACTGATACAGCAACGTTTCTGATAGGGGACTATAGGTTGGGCGGGACGTTGCCAGGAGTTCAACGTAAAGCCAGCCCACATTTTAGTAATGTCGTCATGACCGCAGCAAATCTGGATAAGCTGTATTGTACCCCCGTTTTTAGAGATGTGGGTACGGAGGAAAAGAGAGAGGGTTCTATTTTCTGACATTTTGTGAGTCTCCTTACACACCACATTTATGTATAAAACACATACAAAATTGCATTTTGAATAATAGATTACCTTTAAGCCGTTCTATAGATAAGGGCAAAATAGCTCAGAATATAAATCAATCTAACAAATGCTTTGTTTTTGTGGGGATAAATAAGCATTCTAATTTATAAAATAAAAATAAATAAAATATATATATATATTATAGTTATGCTAGTAATTGACCGTTGGCTGTCTGAGTGATAGCTGATGTAACCAATACATTGGTTCTAACCTGAGGAGGGCCCAGGGAGCAGCTGGTGCTGGAGGTGATGGGGATGCTGGTGTAGTTGATTGAGATGTGGAATGGAGGAGGGCTGGGGCAGGACCATTGGTTGTTCCAGGCCCTGCAAAGCGGATAGGCTGGATCCTGAAGAGCTAGGGGGAGGAGCAGCTGCTCCTACCCCAGTGATGGCTGGATCAGCCTCCAGGATGAGTCTGGCCAGGGACTCAGCCAAGCCCCCTTCCCCTGCTCGATCCTCCACATCTGAAACAACAGTTTTACTTAGGATTTTCTAACTATGTGTGTCTTTCTTTTGCTCTTCATGTTATATTTAACAATACGTCAAGAAAAAAAGCTTGAAGATTAGCAATTATTTTTCAGTTTCCAAAAAAACGAAAATTGAAGATATTAGGCATTCACAAAACCTGCAAATCACCAGTAAGCAATACTAAAATCTAGCATAGAGAGGAACACGACTAGTGGCATTTCCATAACTACGGCACTGACCTGGTGGAGGCAGTCCAGAGGAAGATAAGGAGAATTTAAGGGAAGGTGGAAGGGGGAGTTGGCCCACAGAGGAATGGAGATGGGAGGAGGATGAATCAAAGGCTCCTCCCAAATCTGATTTTCCTCCCATTCGTCCTCCTCCCCCCAGCCCTGCTCCTAGCCCGGTGCCGCCCTGGAGCCCAGCGAGGCGTTTGTGTTCCTCCTGCCAGTCGTCATCTGGAAGAGAGGAGCCATATCAGGGCTTGACATTATAAATGGCCCGCTGGCCCGGAAGCACTATCTAGACACCCCGGGCCAGCATAACGTACTTTCCACTTGCCCGCTCGGGCCACTCAAAATATTGCTTTAAAAAAAGAAATGATCCTGTGGTATTGGTATTTTGACTAGCCATTGTGTTAAATTGTTTAGTTTATTAACGCTACAACATAGCGTTTCGTGAGTCAGCTGTCGTTGTTGGGTGAAAAGCAAACAGCTGTTTGCTGCAGAGCGCAGCAGAGCAGGCTCAGAGGGAGAGGAAGTTTCAGCCATACTGGCTTGATGGATGGAGTTGGTTTCAATATGATGATATAAACAAGGTCTTCTGTCGGCTCTGTACATCAATGCTGACAAGTAAGTGAAGAGTAGACAATATAAAGGTATTGGCTTTAGGGAAATGTCCCAGCAGTTTAGGAGAATGAAGGTTCTAATCTATTACATAGCCATTACATTTCTAACTCCTGATGACAGGAAGGCAGAAAGCGCATTATACTAATAATAATACTCATAATAATAGCAGACATTTTTTACCAATGACCACAATATCATTATTTTAATAAACCAAATATGAACAATTGAGGAAAATGAGGAAGAACTGATGATGATTCAAATGTTGTAGTACAAGTAGTAATGTAGTTAGTGCATAAATTACTATTGCAACAAATGTGTTCATTTTCTTCATTATGCTAGTGGAGCGCGCTCAGGTACTGTGGAGCGCGCTCAGGTACTGTGGAGCGCGCTCAGGTACTGTGGAGCGCGCTCAGGTACTGTGGAGCGCGCTCAGGTACTGTGGAGCGCGCTCAGGTACTGTGGAGCGCGCTCAGGTACTGTGGAGCGCGCTCAGGTACTGTGGAGCGCGCTCAGGTACTGTGGAGCGCGCTCAGGTACTGTGGAGCGCGCTCAGGTACTGTTGAGCGCGCTCAGGTACTGTGGAGCGCGCTCAGGTACTGTGGAGCGCGCTCAGGTACTGTGGAGCGCGCTCAGGTACTGTGGAGCGCGCTCAGGTACTGTTGAGCGCGCTCAGGTACTGTGGAGCGCGCTCAGGTACTGTTGAGCGCGCTCAGGTACTGTGGAGCGCGCTCAGGTACTGTGGAGCGCGCTCAGGTACTGTGGAGCGCGCTCAGGTACTGTGGAGCGCGCTCAGGTACTGTGGAGCGCGCTCAGGTACTGTGGAGCGCGCTCAGGTACTGTTGAGCGCGCTCAGGTACTGTTGAGCGCGCTCAGGTACTGTGGAGCGCGCTCAGGTTACTGTTGAGCGCGCTCCGGTACTGTGGAGCGCGCTCAGGTACTGTTGAGCGCGCTCAGGTACTGTGGAGCGCGCTCAGGTACTGTGGAGCGCGCTCAGGTACTGTGGAGCGCGCTCAGGTACTGTGGAGCGCGCTCAGGTACTGTGGAGCGCGCTCAGGTACTGTGGAGCGCGCTCAGGTACTGTGGAGCAGGACTCTTCACGCTAACGAAGGATCACTTTCTAGGCTACTGTCCCGCAGCTGCTGCCTCTCTGTTGAGCGCATTAAGCAGACTCTTCACAACGAAGGATCACTTCTTCTTCTTCTTCAAGGCAGGGAAGGCTACGCAGTACGCAGTCTACTGACCCGCAGCTGCTGCCTCTCCGTTGGACTCCGGTACTGCACCTTACTCACGAGACGTTGTATAAAAATGAGTGGGGGCTGAACGCAGTAACCACTCCGCCAACGCCACCCCCGTCGTGCGGGCCGGATGTGGCCCGCGGGCCGCCAGTTGATGGTCACTGCTTTAGTGTTTAATGATGGTGACCAACAACAATCATGAGCCCCTACAGACAGAGTATAATGTGTTCACTGTCAGGTTGTGACAGGAGGGGGAAACTGCGAACCAGATTAGTGGGTTAGCGTAGATAGGTTGAGCATAAAGTCAGAGTTCTCCATGATACAGAGGTGGATCTCTTTTATCCTCGGTCGCCAGGACAACCTTTGCTGCAGACTCAACCTGGTTTGGACCAGGTTATGTTCAGAATGTAGGTTTGTAATCGGCTAACTACTCTCCAAAACATTGTACGCATAACTCACCGATGGCCCCTGCTCCGAAGGTGTCATCGTTAAACTGATTGATTTCATCTTCCTCTTCTATCATCCCGCCGTCATCTTCCTCCTCCAACGTACAGTCTTCATCCAGGGACTGCGTGGAAACCAGACGATGGGCCAAGAGACAGAGTGGAAGGTTCGGGAGGAAGGGAGTCATGGAGATCACAGAAAAGATAGGGAAGAAAAATAGGAATGGTTAGCACAAAAAAAAAACAAGAGGAGGAGAATAAATGACAAGAATAAGATTGTAAAATATGTCATGAAGCGGACTGAGAGGTTGGGACCTTGATAAGGGATCATTCCAAGATTGCAATAACAAAACAAGGGCCCTGGACATGTGGATCCCTTCGATTCATATAACACATATTCTATACTATATATGTGGGCCTTTTAGAGAGGGTCAACAATGTATCAACTAAGTATTAAGGCACAACTATTTATAAATGTTATATAAATGCTGAGCTGCATTATGTTAGAATAATATTGATCGTGGTCTGAAAGATAAGAGACACAGAAGAGCGGTCACTGATTACTGGAATATAAGGAGTCTCTCATTTAGTTATTTGTATAGAACAGTGCGCAGGTCATCAGTTGACCCCAAGACATGATGGTTTGAGTGACTGGACACCTGAATAGTCCTGTAGGTTTAAGATCGGTTCAGGTTCAGAAAAATGATGGGTTATACCCATACCGCATTACTACACAAGGTATTAATACTGTGTATTGTATTCTTCCTTTATCAGCTTCCCACTGTGTTTCTTAAATTGTGCAGAAAGCTAAAAGAAAATGGGTGTCTATTACCATCTGGCCGGGGACAACAGCTGGAAATTAGCCATGTCGGCTAAAGCTGCACCATTTACTGTGTTTGTGACAGCTCATCGACGGGGACTGTCCACGACACTATACATAAACAAACTAAACGGTCAGTGCATCAACACACTAGTATAGTGGTTATCATGCCGCATACACCATGTGAATAAGTGTGATGATCAATGTGAGTTCCAACTGTTGACCATGAGCCTAGGACAATACTTTCACTAAGCCAATCATTTATGCAAGTTTAACAATTGTTTTGGCTTGCCATGGTAACATGACAAATAGTATTGCACAGAGATGCACGATAGAGGTCGAAATGTGGGAAATGAATGAAAAAAGTGAAGAATGAGGTGGCTAAAGAATCCAGTTTGACTTCAGACTAGTCCAACTGCACTCGTAACGTATAGAGTTATAGAGTGTAGAGTGCGAGGAGGAATGCTCACTGAGAAAAGCATTACATCGAGATCATAATATTTAGATAGCGTTAAGTATAACTGTTAGTAATATCTCCCCCAACAATATGAATAAAGAGAACTCGGGACTTCTTTCAGACAACCTGGAGGGAGCAGGAGTAGCAGTTAGCAACAATGCTAATGCTGACGTTATATCACGCCAGACCCACGTCGATGTGAAACTGCTGCTTTAAAACTAACCCGCATGTTAATTTGAAGACACAGCTGCACACTTTTAAACATTGCCGTTTCATGAGTGAGATGTATTGATAAAACACTGCCCGTTGGATGGAGCTCACCCCTGGCTCATTTCACCAGGCAAGCGGGCTGACTCACAGGCCGCCAACCGCATTGGATTCAGCAGTCGCATAAACAATAGACACCATGCAGCATAGAAATCACACTGTCTGTACTGACTAACAGAGCTCAGTGTAACATATGACATTGCCCTCAGGAATAGGACTCACGGGATTTAGGGTACAACACTCACCTGAAAACGAAACATCTATCTTTAGGCTTTCGGGAAAAGAAGTGCATCGGAAGGGAGCGTGGCGGCGCGCAAGTGACGCAGCCAGGACGTCCACTTGAACGTGCCTTGCGGAACAACGTGAACGAGCACGCATCTGGCACAGAGAGGGGCGGGGGCAAGCCGCTGCGGACGCTTCTTCATGTAAATACACCGCTGTTGGTAAACAGGAAGAGGAGCTGGGAAACAGACTACCAGTAACACCGATCACAGACAACAGGATCGCTGAACAGATCCATGCCAGAGGTGGGAAGTCACTGAGTACATTTACTCAAGTTTACTTAAAGGTAGGGTAGGTACGAATGGAGAAACCAGCTCGAGTGCGCTAGAATTTGAAAGTACACAGCCGAAAAAGATCTGCCCCTTCCTTCAGAATTCCTCACAGAGCCCCTCCTCCAACACACAGGAACGCGCACATGACCAATGAGGGCACGAGATAAGTTTGTGCACGAGATGGAAGGCTGACAGGCAGGTAGGCCGTCCAGTTACTTTAGCCGGGCCACGGCTTCCACAGATGAATTGTTGTTATGTATTTATTGTCAAAGCATTTAATGTATTCATTCATCGGGATTTTAAGAGCATTCCATGGAATGTAACAAAAGTGTTTATGAAGTGAATTACCTACCCCACCTTTAAGTACATTGTTGAGATACTTGTACTTTACTTGGGTATTTACATGTGTGCTACTTCGTATCTTCTACCCCACTACAGTTCAGAGGTAAATTATGTACTTTTACTCCACTACATTTATACCGTTAGTTACTTTACAGATTTGGATTAATGAAAAAATGCATTTCCTGCAGAAAATGCGTGTGAATGCTGTAAACTGTGTACATTTGTTGCTGAATTTAGCTGAATATGTTATTAGTTGAATGGTCTCTGTAGCTGCTTGTAGCTACAGAGACCAAGTCAGTGTGTTGCTGAACTTAGCAGAGAAATGCAGAAAAGTTAAATGATTTGAATCAAATTGTTACAGCTCAAATGCATTGCAATGACTTTGTTGAAAACTTGAAAGTGAAATGTTAAACTGGAAGAGGAGGAAAAATAGTGAAGAAGCTTAATATTTAAAAGAAAAGGTTTAAAAAAGGTATAAACAACAACATGTATAGCCTCAATGTCCTGAAATAGCTGAATAATGTAATAGTTGAATGGTTTCTGTAGCTGAAAGTAGGCTGAAGGAGTTAAACTGAAGGGTTTTGTGCATGACCTGTTTGGGTTTGATTGGGGAAAAATCGATCTGTGTGCTGATGTAGAAACTGCATGGTCTTATTTTTATCTTGGTTTTATGGAGATCATTGATAGACATTCACCCCTGCGTACATTTAGAGTGAAGGGACGAGACAATCCTTGGTTTTCTGCTAATCTGTCCAGTCTCCTTCATGAGAGAAACAAGGCCTGGGCAAAGGCTAGGAATTCAGGCTCAGAGGTAGAGTGGCTGCGTTTTAGGCAGCTAAGGAATAGCTTCACTTCAAATGTCAAAAGTGCAAAGTCGAAGTACTATTTGTCAGTTACCACAGAAAACCTAAATAATCCTAGGAAATTTTGGAAAGCCATTAAATCGATATCCACCGGTGAGATCCGTAATGAGCTACCTCCGTGCCTTACCACAGCATCTGGCTCTATATCGGACAGGGCCACTATGCTAAATTGTTTTAATGAGCATTTTGTGTCCTGCGGTTCTATGTTTGATTCTGTGACTAACTCTGCTTCTGTGAACACCCCAATCCGTGACTCTGAACAATGTGGTCTAGAAAACCCTTTCAGTTTTACTCCTTTTACTGTCAATGTTGTTCATGAAGCCTTATCTAAGCTAGATCCTAAGAAACCGGCTGGCCCGGACAACGTAGAACCTTTCTTTTTAAAGATAGCTGCAGATTTGATTGCTCTTCCTCTTACTACTCTTTTTAACCTCTCCCTCAGCACAAATGCAATTCCAAAAGTATGGAAGTCAGCTTATGTCTTGCCTTTGCTAAAAGGAGGGGAGGCAACTATTTTAAATAACTATAGGCCAATCTCTAAATTGTCAGTTCTGGCGAAGGTGCTCGAACGCCTAGTGAGTGAACAGGTAAAGGAGTTTTTATGTAACAATGATATCCTGTCTAAACATCAGTCAGGCTTCAGAAAACAACATAGCACCATCACTGCCACAATGAAAGTGGTGAATGACATTACGAGTATTTTAGATGATAAGCAGAATTGTGCAGCTCTATTTATTGACCTTTCCAAAGCGTTTGATACCGTCGATCATCGCATCTTAAAGCAGAGGCTACTCAGTATCGGCATATCCAGCCTTGCAGTGGGGTGGTTTGTGAACTACCTCTCTGAAAGATCCCAATGTGTTCACTTTGATGGGCTGTCTTCTGAGTGGTTAAACATTGCTAATGGTGTTCCTCAAGGTTCTGTTTTAGGTCCACTTTTATTCTCCATATATATCAACAGTTTAGGTGAAAATGTGGATGAAGCTACTTTACATTTTTATGCTGATGATACCGTGATGTACTGTGCAGGTCCCTCCATTAAGGAGGCTGGTGTTAAATTACAGGCTGTTTTTAACATTATTCAGACTAAGCTCTCTGAGCTTAAGCTTCTTTTAAATGTTGATAAAACCAAGGTAATGCTCTTTCTAAAGCTAAAAAGACACCAGAGCCTGTTTTGGATATTGTTACTATGCAAGGACAAGTACTTGAAGTGGTTACTAGTTATAAATACCTGGGTATCTGGCTTTATGATTGTCTTACTTTTAAACTTCATGTCAATAACCTGCTTAAAAAGCTGAGGGTTAGACTAGGTTTCTTTTTCAGAAACAAGTCCTGTTTCTCTTTTGAAGCCAGGAAAAGGCTCTGTGACCTTTTTACCTGTGCTGGACTATGGTGATTTGTTGTATATGAATGCACCTGCCTATTGCCTGAACAAGTTAGATGCTGCCTATCACAGCGCACTGAGATTTGTCACAAGTTGTAAAGCACTTACTCATCACTGTACCCTGTATGCCAAGGCAGGTCTGCCATCACTTACTGTAAAGAGGCTCAGTCATTGGTACACGTTTATTTATAAAGCTTTGTT
This sequence comes from Gymnodraco acuticeps, assembly GCF_902827175.1. Lineage (NCBI taxonomy): Eukaryota > Metazoa > Chordata > Actinopteri > Perciformes > Bathydraconidae > Gymnodraco > Gymnodraco acuticeps. Next base: position 863,482 of record NW_022990391.1, read on the forward strand.
GGGTAAACTCCCGTATTATATCTGCTCTCTGATAACACAGAGAGTTGCAAGCAGCTATTGTCTGAGATCGCATGATGTAGTATTGTTAGATGTGCCAAGAGCAAGGACTGTCTTAGGTAAGACAGCTTTTATGCGCAGCTCCACTTGCTTGGAACAATCTTCAGCAAGAATTGAAACTGAGCAATCTCTTTCCTCTGCATGTTTTTAAAGCTAGGCTAAATGAAATGCTCGTTGATACTATGGGCACTTGTAAATGTCTATAACTATGTAAATGTATCCTGTAAATATAATGTATGATGTCCTTTATTGTTTTATGTTTCATGTGGAACCTATATGCTGCAGGTCTCCCTTGAAAAAGAGATCTATGATCTCAATGGGACCAATCTGGTTAAATAAAGGTTTGAAATGAAATGAAAAGATATTAAATGTAAGTAGTAGTGAATGAATGTTTACAAACACCTGTGTGTGTAAGCCCAGAGATCAAAGGTTACCATGGTGACTACGTTATTAAACACCTGTGTACGTGAGCCCAGAGATCAAAGGTTTCCATGGAGGTGTGCAGTGAAATCAAATCAAGTTTTATTTATATAGCACATTTATAAACGATTTTTGGTCGAGCCAAATTGCTGTACATATAATAAAAATAGCCTACAGTAGAGACACTTTACAGCAAATACAACAGCACAGATTGTTCAGAATATCAGTGTGAGAAAAACGACACCCTCTGTCCTTAGACCCTCACATCGTACAAGGAAACACTTCCAGAGAAAACCCACAGTTTAAAGGGAAAAATGGGAGAAACCTCAGGGAGAGCAACAGAGGAGGGATCCCTCTCCCAGGACGGGACAAAGGAGAGCCTTTCAATTGTTCTTGCTCTTGCAATGCTCTTGCATTTCTAACTTTTGTTGAAAAAAAATAATACAAACCTCCAGTGTGTGTCTGTGTGTACCAGTCTGTCTGTGGGCATGTCTGCTCTGATTAGATGATGTCACTCAGGTGTGTGGCCCCAATCTGCCCAGCAACACCATGGAAACCAACTGCAGCACCATTAAGAATGCATTGAGGATTATATCTGACCATTTTGCCACCTGTTCAAAAACGATGGCTCCTATAAAAAAATGACCAGAAAGTGAGCATCAGGGAACCCCAATGAACTGATATATGTTTTTTGTTTTTTTCTGTGTGTAAAATGTGGAGATGGGAGCAGTTTGTTTAAAGTTTACTTCTCTCTAGTCTGAAGAAAGATCCAAAATGTTTTAACATGGGAGTCTATTGGGAGCTAGGTGGAGTTTTTGTCTCTTCATGCCCTCAAGAGGCATTTTGTTTAATATTTTTTCTTAATTCTTTTTAATTTGTCAATGTAGGAGAGGTTTTCCTACGTTTTTCATGAAATATGATGTCCAAGGAGTGTAGGGTTTGGGAATTATGGCAAGTTTAAAAAAAAAATGTGGCCGAATTTCAAGCACTCCTCCACATACTCTACGCACTCTAGACATAACGAGCAACACGTTCTCACTCCCAACCCGTCACATGTTGACGGTCGGTCAGGGCCCCTCCCCGTCACTCTATTACGTACAGGGTACCCCTTGAGTCAGTTGTCAACGGGCAGGGCGTCTCATAGACCTTCATAGACCTCCCACAGCGTTGATAATAGACGCCATGAGAACGCTCCCCGACGGTCGGTTGTTATTGTCAATATTAATATAAAAATTATTTATTTTGTAATAGTCACACTCGATTTCGCCGATGTTCTTGTTGCCCCAGCTGGTCGACACCTCTTTTAGCAGAAACAAAGGCTACATTAATGTATTAAATTGATGTTAATCCATGTGTGTGGTTGTGGAATTAATGGACGTGCTGTTGTGCGATTGCGTTGCCAGGCACACTTTACACACTACTTCAACCCTAATTATATTTAAAAACATTTTAGAAGGCCTCACGAAATACTTCAATGTAAATTAAAATGTAAATGTGAAGGGATGTGTGTAATGTGGTGATTGACATTATTCACCCACGGATCTATGGGTATTGTTCCGCACGGACATTTTAGTTAACCAGACTTCCTGTTGGTGTGAAATCCGAAAACATTTAAAAAAATAAAAATAAAATAATACTTTATTCCAAGTTTGCTTCCTTTTCTCTTTGGAGGTCATCACATAACGGCATTGTAATACACGGTTCGGCTGCATTAAATATTACATATCTGCCGTAGTTCTTTATTTATAGAGCCCTGATCAGAAGACTTCTAGACAAACAGGAAGAACTGCCGCCTAAACTAAATATGTGACGTGGATCATAAATATATCAGCAATTAAACAAAATCTTCAATTTCTCTTCACAATATAAGTCTCCTTGCAGTATCAATACTAATTCGGCTGACTTTTATATTTGATCCAATCGGTATATTGGTATATTTACACCATAACGGTGCACAGCTGATAGAAAGGGACACCTGGTGGTTAAAGCATGTTATTGAAATGTATTATTTTTATTATTAGATATTAATAGGAGACACAGACAGACAAACTAATAAGGCTTTATTTAAACATTAAAGAATACTTTAGGTTAAGGTCTTATTTTGAATAAGAAAAAGCTTTGGGGGTATAAATATTAAGCCTGACAAAGTACTAATATATTGCTTTCCTGCAATGTTAACTACTGTATGTTTAAGCACTTATTTTAACTGATATTATACACATGTATTATACTCTTATAAGATGTATGTAGATAGTATAAGAAATGTGCAGAATAGGACAGTTTAATGGTGGAGGTACACACATATTGATAGATGTCTTGTAATGCACTGTTGAGGAACCTGCGACCCAAGTTTTTCATCTCCGACCTTGTCAGGTATTGAACATTCAATAAATAAAGAACACAGAATTATTAAATATAAAACACAGAATTTGTGTGATTATACTAAATGATTTACAAATAAACACCACTGCATATTTACAACTGTTACACATGCTGATGTAACGCAAATGTTTCCAACTTGCGATCAATAAAGTATATCTTATCTTAAGATGATCGATGGCTACTGCCATATTTGCAAAATTTGCCTCTGAACCTTGACAAGTGCATGTTTCAGGCTTATCAATGAACAACAGGAGGGGTCACAGACATAAGACCAGCTGTTAAATAAAGCTCTTCTGACCTTAGCTGGCATGTGGGTATATATTAATGCTGCCCGTTATGGGCACAAGCAATTTTCACCCATTTATTAATTACATGTTTTAAATTTGAGTGTTTCCTATCCCCTAAACCTCCAGGGATGTACACAGTTTAATACTGGCAACTTCTTATTATGGGAAATACGAAAACATCTTTTAAAACTACAACTCCCAGTAGAGACGTGCCATAGAACATGTTGCAAAACACACAATAGTGTGTAGTTACTACACAGTTACTACATGTGTAGTTCTGGGGTGGGGGAGGGGGGGACGGGGTGGAGCCATTAAAATCCAGTTTTGGACAGTCTGCCGTGGTTCCATCCCATTTCAAGTGCTGTTCGACGCTCGCCGTAACCCTCGGCGCACACTCAAACATCCAATCAGAGCTTGAGGACTATCACAGGGCTTGTCAAGCGAAGAGGAGAGAATACTTACTTCCGGGTGTAAAATTCTCTAAAGCAACTACTATGAGCTGCTCCGACCCTCTGTCCTGACGGACTCCAACTTGTGTTTATTAATCAAACAAATAAATACACACAAGGATAATTATGTGTTATTGTTGAGTAAATAACAGTGTGTGGTTTAGAAAATAATACAAAATTAGAAGGAAAAAATGATGAAACAATACAGATTTCAGTATTCTGAGTCCCTACTCTCCCCATAACTGACGGCAACAAAAGTCCTATATTATTCAATTAAAATAAAGAAGTAAAAACAATCAGTGTGGCTTGATATTGAGTAAGAAAAAGGTTGATAAACGCTGTGAGAATGAATCTGCGGAGAGCATTTCACCGCCATTTTGCTGCGATCCCAACGTGTCTATTACAAGCCCCCAGGAAGTGCGCCGGACTGAGATGAAAATATTCGTGGTGGCCAAACGGCGGTACTACACTTCCGTTTGGTTGCCAGGCCCGGAAACACTTTTTCCCATTGACTTACATGGGGAAAGAGTGGTCTGTAAATCGTTGGATAATTTTTTTTAAACTACCCAGTATGAACACTTGTATAGCCCTTATTAAAAACATTCGTTCCTCAAGTTGTAATAATGTCCTAATAACGTTATTCTGAGAGTTATTTCCCTCTGCATTATGAACGTGCATCTAACCCACGGGACCGCGCCGCCCGGCAAGTTCATGTTACGTGTTCAGCACTACATGCGTTTATCTTTACCCATGGATGCACAATAAGAACAGACCATATCGCCTTACTGCCAGCCCACGGAGCTGTAATAATGGATATATTGCACATGTTTGCTGTAATTCATCATTTGTAAAATATTATACTACATGGGCTGTATGATTAAATCTTGTACCGTAAATGTTGTATTAAATAAAGTTAATATTACCGACGTTAGATTAACGTCCCTGTAGCTTCTTATTGCACTAAGAAGCTTATTGCACTGTATATATATATATATACATTGCAATAATTCTTTCATGCTAAATGAAGCTCTGTTGGATATCACTAGATCCTGTTACAGCGTAATATAAAAGTACATAACGATTGATGTTTAAATTAGCATAATTACTAGCTATCCGCTAGCTGCTAACTGCCGCCTGGTTAATATCAAATCCATCATAATAACAAATCATTACCATGCTGTCATGAACGTGCGGTGCTGTTACGTGTACGCAAATTGACGTGCTTGATGTGAACCAGCATTTTGGTTAAAGTTGCCCATGCGCTATGAGTGCACATACAGGTACTTCTCAGGCATGCTGGGTAATCTGTGACGTTTCACTCTCTCAAAAGTTGGGCCATTTTATCATCATGCGCCAATGAGCAGCTCTCATAGGAATGAATGAGGCCCCGCCTCCCACGCTGTATCCAGTTCTTATTATACATCCATGGTCTATTACCAACGTTCAGGGAGCTCTATGCAAGTCAATGGGACGCCCTGCCCGTTGCCCTGTACGTAATAAAGTGACGGGGAGGGGCCCTGACCGTCCGTCAACATGTGACGGGTTGGGAGTGAGAACGTGTTGCAACGAGCTGCGCAATACACACTAATGTTAAAATCTGAAGAAGGCCTCTTTACCAAGCTCCAAACTAAGTTAAATATCTCAAAAAGTGTTTAATATATTATAAATCCGAAGAACAAGTTTTATAGCTGAAGGTCTTGTGTTCATTTTAAAGTTGGAATAAAGTCTCTAGCTGAAAGTATGTGGAAGGAGTAGCATTTGGCGTAAGGTGTAGGTAAAAGAGGATTTGAAGGTTCCTCCCACGTTAAAAAAAGAGTTTAAAAAGCTGAATATTTCAAAAAGTATAAAATGTTTTGAAAAAGTTGAAAGTTTCCCATCATGTGCTGAAAAAGCTGAACATTTAAATATTTGAATGGTTTCTGTAGCTGAAAGTATGCTGAAGTTATTCAATGGCAAAATATTGGTTGAAATAAGAGGAAGAATAAAGATTTGAAGAACTATAGTGGAATGTTGTTGCACAGCATAAATATAACCAAGTGTTAAATCAGACTTTAGTTCCACCTGGAGTAAATCCACCAGCTACCCTGCAGTATACAAAGTCATTCAAACTAGCTGCACCTTTACCAGCTTTGAGAACACTTTCATGATCAATCATTATAAAACATATCATATACTGTATATTATTCTGAGATGGACAATGACTACTTTTGGTACTTTTTATATTTAAATATTTAAATATTTATATATATGTTTGTGTGTATGTGTGTGTGTGTTAGACCCACTATGGTTCAGCGTCAGCTCTGCTCTCTGGAGCAGCTGAGGATCTCAGAGTTTGGCCGTCCTTCTCCACGACATGGCCTTCAGCTCCTGTTCTGGTTTGCCAACCACTGTGTGACCTGTGAGGTTATTAACTTTGTGCTCATCATGAAGGTAAGAATAGATTAGATAACACGTTAAACTGTAAGCCATTTTTATGCACCATTATACTTCATAGCAAATTCAAAACCTTCTTGTAATAAACCTGATTCAGATTCAGACATTTTGGCTCTGATTAACCTTGTAGTATGTTAATTATTCCTATTGTTCTCTTGTTATATGCGTTTTTAATCTGTAATAAGCAATTTAGCTGTAGTACACATATTGTTTAACCATTTCAGAAATAATAATATTGATTGTCATTGCCTGTAGTATATTCCACTCTGCTCATACAGTACTAGTCCCCAGCAAGGCTACAATTTAATTTAAGAGAATATATGGCTAATGTTACAGCAGTAATATTGTTCATTTCTAATTAAATGAATGTGTAGACTTTATGTACCTAAAGTGACCAGAGTGTGTTACTACAGCTGGTGTCAGACTGTCAACCAGAGAGAGGTATCTACGGATTCCACCTGTTTGGCAATATGGAGGAACTTCTGCCTGTCCTGAACAGAAGGTGCAAGAGTAAGAGACAGGTGAGTGATGTAGTTGTTTTTTGTTTGTACAAAAGGCACTTCAACAAGTTTACTCAAACTTGTATAGTTTTTGTGAAAACTGGCATATAATGTGTTCTGTGCTTCTGGAGGAGGCAAATTCATTTAAATTGATCTTTCTTTCATTAACTAAGTTTGTGTCAGGATTGAGCATGGCAGGTAGGACCCTACAAGTTTTGAACTCAACACTTTTAAGTTCAATACTTTTAAGTTCAATACTTTTAATCCCTATCTGATCAGATCAGATTTGGATTTTGGGGAGTTCAAAACCAAAAAACAGGATTAGGATCACTTTGATATCCCATCAGGAAATCCAATCCAAGCTTTAATCTGTATCAAATCTTCAAAACGGGTAGTTCAAACAGACAACACAGGATTGGGATCAGTTTGATCCCAAAAAACTGGATTATCCTGATCCCACCAGAGGGGTGGATTTCCAGTGGATTACCAGAGCAAAATGTACTGTACCATTTATTTAAAAATATGTTTCAATATAAATAAGATGGCAAAGTTTGCTAACTGAAATAATACACAATTTTTAGCCTTCATGGGAAATACATTTTATTTTTCATTTTTTGCTCACGTTTGTGGTGGCCTATTTTGTTTTCAACCAAATGTTGATGACATAAATGTTTATGCTCATGAAAGTATCACAACAAAGATTGTCATTCACAAATGTAATTTAGATTAAATTAAAAATATCTTCAACAAAAAAAAGTCCATCATCTGTCATAACCTTTCAGAAGTAATTGCGGACAATAGATGTCTCTGCAATCTGGTCTCTTGTCTTCCTTGTATTATTTTTTATGTCCACTAGATGGCGATCTGTAGGATTAAAGCACTGATATTCAGGATCTAGTCATCTTGAAAAGTCGTAATCTCGATCAGGGTGATCCTATCCTGAATTGCTTTGAACTCCAGGGACAAAATGTGTCCGACTTGTCTGATCCTGGATCACAACAAATGGGATTTCAAAATCTGATCGGATCTGATTGAGATTAAAAGTGTTGAACTCCTGGGCCCTGGGGATGCATGCAGAGCTGTCATTGGCTGAGATAAATCCGGCCGTGCGTCACGACTCTTTGAAACATCACTGTTGCCGGAAATACATCAGCTGAGGATCCAGGACCCATCAGTGTCTCCTCGGTTAGAGCTCCTCCAGAGAGCCTCCTCGATGCTCGGTGCTCGGTCCTCAATGTGCATTTAGAGAAATGAGATGTCCTTCAACATGGCGCGCTGAAATCCATTTCAGGGTCGCTACCGGAGGACCGAGGACTCGAGGAGGGGAAATTAGTGAAATGAGAAACCTTCAGAATTTGCACCATCTTATGTCTCAGATCGTCCCTTTCAGGACCCCGCCCTCCCAGGCCCCTGCACTAACCCTGACCTTCCGGGCCCCTGCACTAACTACGCGCTGCCAGCTCCCAGCACTAACTACGCCCTGCCAGGCCCCTGCACTAACCCTGCCCTTCCGGACCCCGGCACTAGCCCCGCCCTTCAGGGCCCCTGCACTAACCCAGTCCTTCCGGGCCCCGGCACTAGCCCCGCCCTTCAGGGCCCCTGTACTAACCCCGCCCTGCCAGACCCCTGCACTAACTACGCCCTGCCAGGGCCCAGCACTAACTACGCCGTGCCAGGCCCCTGCACTAACTACGCCGTTCCAGGGCCCAGCACTAACTATGCCCTGCCAGGCCCCAGCAAGCCAGCCCTGCTGATTAGCACCATCAGCACCATCTCACCCTTGCATAGTAGGCCTAATGCCAGTTCCACCCACCAATCAACTCCAGGACATTTAGCCATATCCAAAGCTGGTCCAAGCAAACAAGCCCGCACGACTTCCCGTGGATATGTTTATGGAACTCCCCTTGCCACCAAAGGACAATCAACAGGAAGGATGGTTCCAGGCACATAACATAACTCTGTTGCGAGCATATGAAACCGTCTCAAAGTCCTCCAGGCTCAGACAGACCCGAGACCAGCAGAGGTATAACAAAAAGAGGATTGTTCTACCACTACTGCCTTGAGATTGGTGAGAAACTTCCACTGGCCCCCAGATGGGTACGAGAACCATTTGTTGTCATATCCAGTCTTTCTCCAGATATCCCTGCATACAAGATCCGACTTGAAGGTTGTGACGGCCCAGTTAGGACAATCCACCGCAACCACCTAAGACCTTGTCCAGATTCACTTCTGTCTCCAACAAGGCCTAATACCCCACATGAACGTCAACAGGAGATTCAGGTGAACACATTTTCCCTTCTGCTTCCATGCAGGCCACAGTGGAGTGGCAGACGAGACAAGGACCTGATGTGGGCGTTTCAGACGGCACACAGGCTTGTGAAAAGGATCAACTGTTGGAAGAATGGGCTGTCGGATCGAACGCTGTTAACAAGATCACCAAGCGCATCAGCAATCCAGCACTGCCTTCTCAACCAAGAAGAGTGTCCTGGTAACTGGAGTCTCTCTCGCTCTCTGTGTGTCTCTCTCTGTGTGTGTCTCTCTCTCTGTGTGTGTCTCTTTCTCTGTGTGTGTCTCTCTCTCTCTTTGTGTGTGTGTGTGTATGTGTGTGTGTGTGTGTGTGTGTGTGTGTGTGTGTGTGTGTGTGTGTGTGTGTGTGTGTGTGTGTGTGTGTGTGTGTGTGTGGTGTGTGTGTGTGTGTGTGTGTGGTGTGTGTGTGTGTGGTGTGTGTGTGTGTGTGTGTGTGTGTGTGGTGTGTGTGTGTGTGTGTGTGTGTGGGGGTGTGTGTGTGTGTGTGTGTGTGTGTGTGTGTGTGTGTGTGTGTGTGTGTGGTGTGTGTGTGTGTGTGTGTGTGTGTGTGTGTGTGTGTGTGTGTGTGTGTGTGTGTGTGTGTGTGTGTGTGTGTGTGTGTGTGTGTGTGTGTGTGTGTGTGTGTGTGTGTTAACCGGATTGCTCGATGCAGACAGTGAAACCTGGTACCCCTGCCTTCTGGCAGCTGGTGTCAATGTAGTTATGAGACAGGAAGTAACTGGTCTTACAATCACAGTGAAGAAAACCTTCCCTTCCACATTGAGTAGAGCGATGCCTTTAGACTCCAAGATGTATTTTCTTTTGTGTTAAAGGTAGTTGCAACTCTGCTCCATGCTAATGGGATGCATTGGGTCTTCCAGGCAACTATCACCAGATTAGCTTCAGCACCATTTGGCAGTTCTTATAAACCTTGTATGGTACACTTTGGTGGTGCAGTGTCGAATTGGCAAGCAGGTTCCTGGACCCAGAGAGCCATTCAGGCCATCCTGTTCTCAGAAGAAACCGCCTTTCCTTCACCAACTAAATAATGTCTGTCTTTTGTGCATGGGGTTATTCTTTTCTGGGTCACCTTCCAAAGTTCTCCTTGCCTTATTCACAGACTATGCTGCCAAAGAGGTTGAGTTTAGAGTGCTGCCTGCTAGGGTGTGCTGGAGGATGGGGTGTAAGCTCTGCTCAAAGCCATGCCTTCTTGCCACTCGTGCTGGCCACTTAACTTTGGCTTTACGGGATGGCTTCTCCTTTGGTGTTACACCTCTTGTGAGTTTGCTGCTTGCAAGCACACTATGATGACTCAGTTGAGGGCTCTGCACCTGCTGGTGGTGGTGCACTTCCTGCTGGGTAACCTGGTGTAAGTCTTCTATCTCACCATCTGCAATTGTGGGCTTAGCAGCAATGTTGTTGTTGTTGGCACCAGGGAGCCTAAGCATTTAAGGGTTGCAACAATTCACCCCTCCTCCATCTCTGGAATGATCGTAACAGCTTGTAAATCTGCGTCTATCATCCTGGCATCTACTGTTCCTGCTGACCGATACTGTAGCAGGAACTACACATTTAAAGTTGCGGCTGGTGTTATCCCATCACAAAATCTGCTCTATAGATTTGTTTCTCTCACACAATTCTTGAAGTACAATACTAAAGAGTTAGAGCAACCCTTTATTTGGATTCTTTTTTTATCTAAATGGTTGTTCATGTACCACAACTCTTGAGTAATTATTCTCTTCAAGCCATACATCCATCTATACTCGATGCAACAGTCCACTAGCCTGCCTTTATTCTACCAGCCATCTGATTCAAATGCAGCTGTTAATTCTGTTTCCCTCTATCTCTGTCTCTCTCTAGGTGTTGTACTTTGAAGTTGGCAACCTGAACACAGATACGTACCCAGGGTCTGCCAACCTCCCCACATATGTGAGGGAAAATTATGTTTTGGAAGCTAACATTGGTGATATCAATCTAGATCGCATTATCGTCAGTTACCAGTTGCGAACCAGGGTGGTAGAGAGAGTGTATGTCACGGAGCATGACAGAGCTACCTTCGGGAGGTTCAGCACTGACAGGACTTTTGAAATCCACCCTGAACTGATTCAAGCCCTGCAGAGCCCACAGGCAGACCTCACCACCTTTCTCTCCCGGACAGACTACTGGGGAGATATACAGGTGGTTCAAGCAAATGATATAGAAGAGATGTACTACCCAGAACCTTCATCCCAGCAAATGTTCAACATAATGCAGAACTACAGTGGATCCACAGCGAGAGCAGAGCGTCTGGGATTATCTACATGTGAGCAAGGTCTCAATACAATTGAATATTAAAACCAGGGGACATTAAGTCTATTATTGTAGTTGTATATGTGCATGTTATTGTTTTACTTTGCCCATGTTTTCATATAGGAAATAAATATATATATATATATATATATATATATAAATGAATGCTGCTTGACGTTATGTGAATTTCTATTTCTAGATGTTGATTCAGTCAAGAAGAAAAAAGAAGGTGGTGGCGTCAGCTTTGTCAAGATTCTCCTCAGTGCTGGAATGCTCTACTTGGCAGCCAAATGTTTCGGCTGGCTGAGGAGCTGGTGGAGGCTGGGCCCAGATGAAAACACTCTCCGGAAAATGCTATCACACCATCATGTCATGCTGGATTATGTGTACTAGGAATTTAGGGTAAAGCATGTATTAGAGCACTGTACCATGAACAAGTCTCCTCAGTCAGAAGCAACACAACTCTTTCTGACACTTTATTAATATGCCTTGTCATATGTATTTTAGACAGTACATGTCACATTCTATAGGAGGAATCTATAGCCATTCCAATTGTAAATGAAGTCAACATTTGAATGTATTAGGCCCATCATCGACGTTGGCGTTGCCCTCGATTTAGCAGCAAAGATGTATTAGTTTTTATACAGATTTATTGAGATGCCGATTTCATTTTCCAGCAGGACTTGGCCCCTGCCCACACTGCCAAAAATACCAATGCCTGGTTTAGTGACCATGGAATTACTGTGCTTGATTGGCCAGCAAACTCCCCTGACCTGAACCCTATAGAGAATCTATACCCTTTCACACCAACACGGTTCCAGGGCCGGTTCGGAGCTGGAGCTTGAAAAGCACAGTTTCTTTCCTGCTCACACCGCAGCGGAGCCGCCTCTAAGCTCTGGAATCCGGTTCGTTTCAAGCACCAAACATGTTCTAGAAAGCAAGCACCGCATACGCATACGTCACGTTTATGTCGGAGGGGGGCGAGATTAACCTGAGCTAACAGTTAAAGGCGAGTACGGCAAATAAAAGTTGTAACAAGCAGTAGCGCTGAGCAAAGTGACTAGAACGCAACCACACACTTTATAAAGTCAGGCAACACTAACCAGGCTTCTTGTGATTCTGTTTATTTGCGCCTTACTTTGACCATCCGTTCGCTGTTATTGATCATTGTGGAGAGAGGCAGACGTTTTGTTTTGTATTATAGCAGCTATCGGATGGAATCAATACATGGGCTGCACAGGTTGTCATGTCCGACAATCACAAGTAGAATCATAATGAAAAATACGCCAGTAAAATGTGCCTGTAGAAAATTGCTTATGGCACAATAGGATAGCAACAACAAGTAGTCAAGATAGTCAGTTTAGCTTCGGTTGCTATGCTAACATCACCCATTTTATACCAGAGAAACTTTCATATCAGCGTTGTGATGCCAAACAGCGTCAATTCAGACTGACACACATTCACTTAAGGGGAACTGGGGATATGTGTCAGCTGCTTGTGTGACAGTCAGACAGTGAATACTTTAGAGCGGCCGCTGCAGTGTGAGCTAACCCGGAACTAACGGGAGAATAAACTCCGGTGGAAGAGCAGCACTGCAGCGGTCGGTAAATGCCGTAGTAACACATTAATAAACAATGAACCACGGCACTCTGGAGAAAAGTATAAGGTTGGAGAAGTCGTTATTTAATTTAATCTGGCTTCGTATGATTAAAAGCAACACGATCATCAACCCGACGCAGTCCCTCATTGTTGTTGTAGTGAGCGCCGTTGGGGAGGAAATCAGCGACGTAAACGGTGACGTCATGACGCAGCAGCGGCAGCATCAGTCGGGCTCTGGGCGGTGTGAACAGAGCGGGAGCTGAACCGAAGAACCGGTTCTGAACCAGAAAAGCTCTAGCACAGAGCTAGAACGGGAAAAGCGCTGGTGTGAAAGGGGTATATGGGGTATTGTCAAGAGGAAGATGAGAGACACGAGACCCAACAACGCAGATTTCTGTATTAAAAATCTGTTTTTGTATTGGTGTAATATTTAAATGTTCGGAGAAACTGAATTTTGGGTTTTCATTAGCTGTAAACCGTAATCCTTAAGATTAAAACAAATAAATGCTGAAAATAATTCACTTTGTGTGTAATGAATCTATAATATATGAGTTTCACCTTTGAAATTGAATTACTGAAATCAACAAACTTTTTTACGATATTCTAATTTATTGAGAATAACCATGAAGTCCCTGAAATACATGAAGTCCCTGAAATACACCCTGCGATCGCAGTTTCAAATCCTGCTGGTTCCTGTGTATGGCTGCGATAACAATGTGAAGAATAGCCGACCTACAGTATGTAAAACCAATAATCTGATCTTTAAAAGTTGTATTAGGTGTATTATATTATTGTAGATAATGTTTTATAGGTAAAATACCTACATTCAAAATATTACTTTAGTAAAAGTACTGAGGTATTAGAATCAAAATATACTTAAAGTACCAAAATACTCATTCAACACACTAGGCCATTTCAAAAAATGATAAGTTATATTATTCAACTGATTTACTCATGTGTTCATCCCTTTATTGCAGCATCAGCTGGTAAAGGTGGAGCTAATTTATTATTGCACTGCTAGGTAGGTTGTGAATATCTTTAAAGGTCCATGTCATGCTTTTCTGGTTATTGATTGGCTAGAGCTTGTACTGGCATATGATTCGATTGGCTGACGCTTCTACCGAGGCTTCAAAAGTTGAACATTGCTCAACTTTTGCAGCGAGCCACGCCAGAAAAGCTCCGCTTCGCTTCCCACAATGCAGTTCGGCGAAAAGTGACGTCACCCCATTCAAAGTGAATGGTGAAGCGTCAACGCACGCCGCCGTGTGGACGGGCCAGAGATGCCATTTTAAAATACACGATTTGACTGGTTTATGTTGCCCTTACCTAAAATGCAGCTCGCTGACTGGTATTTTCAATCTTTATTCCAGACTCAAGGTCCATATCACAAAAAGACAAAACACACATCAATAAATAAGATAAAAAGCTAAACACAAAACAGATAAAAACATAAAATCAGTCCAATCACAGCTACATGCTCACTGTCTGTATAGGCTATTGCGCCAATGTCTCTTTGTCATCTGTGAGATCATCAGAAATATAATGACCAAGGTACTTCATCTCACTGCACACAAGTAGAATGTTGCTACTGAGAATAACATTAGGAAATACAGCCTTCTTATCCTCTTTACTTCGCACAATCATGATGCTACTCTTCTTGGCGTTATACTTAATATTCAAATCAATGCCATACTGGCAGGGGCGGATCTACCGGGGTGGCATGGGGTGGCAACTGCCACCCTAAACAATAGCCTTGCCACCCCAGCTGCCACCCCAGTTGGCATCTTTGTTTTGAAAGAAAAGTTGTGGCTCATCGGACATTTATGAGAGAAAGTCTCTAATGTCCGAGTGCAAGTGAATATGCACGTCATGTAACCCCTCCCCCGGTCCTGGCGCGAGAGTGGAAATATGATTGGTGGCGAATTCACTTGAACCGGGGGACGGCGCAAAACGAGAAGCCTTTCGGACCCAAGCACTGAAGGAATGAGGTATTTGCGGTCTACACTGACAGAGAAGAGACTGTCAAGTTTGGCTGTACTCAGCATTGAATCAAAACGCACTACAGCTGTTGATCTTAATAAGTTTGTGAGGCGTTTTGCTGAACAAAATAGTAATCGCCGCATTCAGCTGTAATAGACATGCCAACTTGATGCTCTGCTCACGGATGACTCGATGAGAATAACAAACTGTTAAGATGATGACCTTGTATGCGTGTATATATTTTTTTCTTTGTGGGGGTCTGCCCCCAAAAAACAGTTTTAAGTCCTGAGAAAGTAACATAAGACGGTGTGTAAAACTACACTGCCCAGCCAACAGAAAGTAACCACTTTGATTTAACTAGGCCAGTAGGTAAGGACCTTCCACTGGATAATAACTGCAGCGATGTTTTAGCTGAATACACGTTTTTTTAACCCTAACTGATGCAGTTAGTCACTTCTTTAATGTTTGTTCTTTCTGATGTAAAGTCAAGGTTGTAACTGTATATCAATAATGATATAATTACTTGTTTTTCAAATTTGAAGGAGGGTGAGCAAGCATCTTGATGAACATTCATCATTAACTCCTCCAAAAAAATATAGTTTATTCAATAATAAATGAATATGTGAATCATAACAGTTCTTCACTATATCTGTAAAGCGTCTTTGAGCACCTGTAAAAGCGCTAACAAATTAAATCTATTATTATTATTATTTATTAACAGTGATTGACAGCTGATAGGAATAATATGATTGTTAATATTATCATATTCATTCAGACAAACAACGATGAGACAGTTAATTAATGTACTTATTGCAGCAGTCTGCATAGATTTGGTTCCCCTGCTGGTCTAAGAGTGAGACAAACTCATTCAGTTATTGTTCAGTTAAAATTCATTAAATTACGTCTGCCACCTTATATGTAAGGCTTTACTGATGTGCCACAATAATATCACCTATGTGATTGAGTTAAAATATTAATATTGTGGCTTTCCAAGTTAACATTGATTGTAGGAGTGTAACGGTTCACAAACATTTTGGTTCGGTACGTACCTCGTTTTTAGGTCACGGTTCGGTTCGGTACGTTTTCGGTACAGCAGAAAAAATTATCACAAAACATTAAATATTTGTTTTTAATTATTATTAAACTGATTAATGTATTCAAATAAATACAAAATATAGTAAAATAAACATTAATGTGCAGCATTTCGATGAACTGAAATAATCTGTATTTGAACTGTACTGTACCTAAGCAGCCAGCTTGACATTAGGACTTGCTTTTCATGTTGTTCTAAAGAAAGATGAACTTGTCCACATTGCTTGCTGAAATGGCAGATCTGCTGGCACTAACAATGTCTCCTGCTGTGGAGAACACCCTCTCTAGGGACAGAGGTAGCAGACACAGCCAGGTAGCGCTTTGCTAACATGGCAAAATAAGGATACTTGGCGTTTGTAATAGCTTTGGCTCGGTCTGAACTTTCTGCGAGTGGTGGAGGCTTAAATGCTAGTGGGAGTTGGGTTTGCAATTCAGTCTTTTTTTCTTTTGGTACCGGTGATATTCACGTTCGGTGATGCCTTTTCAAATGAGTGTGATGTATTGCCAGCCGCGTAACCAATGTTAGTTGAACAATGTCGACAAACAGCGTTGGTTCGGTCCACCTGTCTTTGTCCGTCATCCTTGTACGTAACTGCAAAACCAAAATGTTCCCAAACCGGAGACTTCAATGATGCTGGAGGATTTTCAGCTCAACTTTATCTGCGTTCGCCATTTCGACAGTTCCTCAAATTACTGACTACATTTGAACGCATCCCTGTGACCAGCTCTCATAGTATGCCTCTCTTCGCTCTATGATATATACCTGAGATTACTTCCAGAAAGTTGTTCTAAATTTTTTACGTTTAACACTATATTCGTTCGGTACACACGTGTACCGAACCGAAGGGCCCGTACCGAATAATTTCAGTACGGGTACGTGTACCGTTACACCCCTAATTGATTGATATGATTGCGATTTCAATCAGCATATACTTCTATCAGGGGATGCCACCCCTCAAAATATCCTGCCACCCTCTTGCCACCCCATGAATATTTGTCTAGATCCGCCCCTGCATACTGGGAACAAATCCTCAGAAGCATATCCGAGTGGTTGGTTTGAGATCAGGGTTAAATCCGTGTGGCTATCCTACCCCTCTTCCTTTCCCTCTGTTTCTAGCATAGCGCGTGACACACACGACATTGTAGGCTATGGAGGAATACAAATTACTTGCTGAAATACATGAATATTTAAATTCACTAATTCATTGAAGATTGATTTAGTGATTGTTTTATTGAAATAGATGTTTGAATTAATTTGTTCATTTTAATAATTGAAGTATAATTTACTCATGTAATTTGTTTAGGTTTTATTCATGTACGTATTTGTTCCTGATTGAGTGATTTTTCGCCCTTTTGAATAAATGTTAACTTTATTTTAGGAAGTGTTTCTCATCAGATATTTTAAGAAATAAAAAACTAATGCAACATTTGCAAAGTTTATGGCGTTAACCAATATATTTGTTATTATTAATGTATCCAGTGCATTCATTGTAAAAAAAATAATGTGTGTGTGTTTATTTATTTTAGGATTTATTCATGTTAGTATTGATTTAATCATTCTTGAAATGTGTTGTACAAAAAGATAATTGCTCTTTTGTTAAATAGGTGTTTGTGTTACACAGGATAACAAATTAAATGTAAAATGTCGACATGCGTCCATGACTGTAACCTCTCTGTCGCTAATGTTGAATAAGTGAAACAGTGAAATGACCGAAGACACTTGGGCTGTTTGTTGGAGCTTCAGTATATCAGCCGGAGACACTACGTACTCCAACCACTAGATGGAGGCTAATTTACAGTGTGGTCTGATCATCTCAAGTCAAACAGAGAGGAGGGCGAGAGCAGAGAGCACCAGAGAGAGCAGAGTCTGAGAGAGATCACTGATCATGGGGATGCTCAGGACATCAGTGGCCATTCTTCTTCACGTGGCTGCTTCTTTGGCGGTAAGAAACACAAGCTCACTTCCACTTTATCTCACAAGATACTATTCTAATCATTCCACGCATATAGTTTTTCTTTTACATGTGCAGCTTTTAGGATATGTATTTATTAACACAAAATAGGTGATTGGAATGACTTTTTTGGTGGTTATTTACAAATCCACACTGCTCCTCCTGCTTTGGTGAAGCAGGTCCTATGCAAACCTGCTCATATTGAAAAACATGGTAGTCATTTTTCAAATTGAAATCAATACCTGAAAACCAAACAGTCATCGAAGGACTGTGTATCTTCACTGTTTACCATTCCTTGTGTTTGGTTCTGTGACATTTGATCTTGATAGTTACGCAGGCTGCTTATTGTACTTAAACATGTTTGAGTGTGGTTCCTGGTCAAATAGAACATGCCTCTATTACAGTGCAGTTCTGACTATGAATCTTTGAGTGTCAGCAACAACCTCTGCCTTTTTGGGGATTTGCATTGTTTTCCCCTCAGCTCTTTGTTCATCAGTAAAACTGTCAAGTAGACCCACTTCTCTTTCCGGAGCCATTCAATTGGATTGTTGAAGGTTGCATACAAACTCAACAGTAAATGAAACATTATGCATTTCATCTTTTCACATGCTGTTTGCATCCAGAAATAAGTAAGTATGAGCGAGTTGTTGGTTCTGACTGTTTGTATCCTACCCACTGTTAAAAATCCATCTTAGCCCATGTGTAGCGGTGACTAATGGTGTCCTTCTGGCTCTGTCCAGGCCCCGGTGCCGTGTGAAGAGAAGGTGGTTCATCTGGAAGAACAAATCCAAGGTCTGAAGACCCTGATCAGCGACCAGCATGGCTACATCCAGGCACTCCACAACAGCCAGGCCGGGCAGCTGGAGCTCATACCCAGCTCCCAACTGGGCCCGGAGAACCTCTTTAAAGGTGGGGAGAGATTTCCATGCATACACATACTTTGAATAAACTGTATCTGCCTTCACTTTCCTACAACGTGACAACCTAACTGCTTCTTTACCTACACAGCAAGTTAGTCACATTCTAGGTATCAACCCTCTTTACCATATGTCCAGCCTGAGTCTTTAGCTCGTGTTAAAGCCATGCTAATTAGTATCCTTTTATAATCAGTGGGTGAAATGACCAGTTGTATCGTTAAAAGGGGTTTCTTATATCGGAAACCCTTGAGAGAAGAACAGAGAAAAGGTTTATTGAGAACCAAAGAACACTGTTCCCCTGCTGGTTTGTAAACAGAAGACTGTCAGGTCTTGCGTGGAGTTCCTCTGCATACAAGTGTCATGTATTCATTCATAATAAATGTGCTGCTTACCAATCAGCAGTTAGCATTTTGTAGCTTAGTCATGGCCCTGCAGCTGCTCCACAGGAAAAAACGTCACGCCGCTGAGATTCTCACAAACATTGTTTCTGTTTGCTTTTAATGTATCTCAAATATATTTAACTAACAGTTTGAATAGTTCACCTGGTGTGTATGTGTGTGTTCAGACTGCTCCGAGGTGTTTGCAGAGGGTAACATGGCCAGCGGGCTGTATGTGATCCGTCCACACGGCTCCCCCTCCTCACTCAGCGTCTACTGCGACATGAACAACGGGGGAGGGTGGACCGTCTTCCAGAGGAGGAGAGACGGCGAGGAGAGCTTTGACAGGTGTGTGTATGTCCTTTTTTACACAGAAATAGGAGTTCTACTCTGCATGTGTCAAATGATTTGGGATTGCAGGTCATTATATGAGCAGTGTTTGCCCTGTGTGAGCAGAGCGTGGGTGGAGTACAAGCACGGGTTTGGTGACCTCTACTCCCCTGATGGAGAATTCTGGCTGGGGAATGCAGCTCTACACAATCTCACCTCCACAGGTAGGTGTGTGTGTGTGTGTGTGTGTGTGTGTGTGTGTGTGTGTGTGTGTGTGTGTGTGTGTGTGTGTGTGTGTGTGTGTGTGTGTGTGTGTGTGTGTGTGTGTGTGTGTGTGTGTGTGTGTGATGGCTACCTGTGTAACTCTGTGTCTTCTAGGAAACCACGACCTGCGGATCGACATGCAGGACTTTGATGGTAACCAGCGCTATGCAGAGTATAAGAACTTCAAAGTTGATGACGAAAAGGTACAAAATAAAATAATGAGTATAAAAAAGTATAATAAAAGAAAAAGTCATTGCAACAAAAACGAAATCCTTTAACAGGAGTCCAGATTTGAAATGAGCAGAAAAGAGATCATTTGATTGTCGTTTGTTGAATTGAACAATAGAAGTCTTCAGACTGGATTGAATAAGTCAATCTGTTTGTGCTGTAACCTTCTCTGTCTCTTTCTGTCTCTCCTCGCCTTCCCTTTATTTCCCATAACACAGAGCTATTATTTAGACTAAGTGTGTTGTTTGTGTTTGATGATCTCTGCTATGGAAAACACAGCAAGGCCGTCTGGCTTCAGGCCAGCTGCTCTGCTTCTCTCCTTTCACCACTTTTCTTTCTCTTCCCTGTCAAACTTTTAGCCCGTATTGCTACTTGGTTTCTTTCTTCACTCTTATCTTTACCAATATAAAGCCTTTTACTCGCCTACTCTGAAGTCATTCCAAACCACCTAAGCCTCATCAGCTCTGCAGTCCACAGTATCATGTGTGACATTTCTTGCAGTCTTTTCTTTTGATAAATTAAATGTTTTGTATTTCTCTATTAAAAGTTGGTTCCTCATCGTAACGGCAAAACTCCCGATAAATGATGCTAAGACGTGGCTTATACTCTGACGCGCTGCAAGAAGAGTCCGTGCTGAAGTTGTGGTTGATCATTTAATAAAGCAAATAACATAAATAATCATCTTAGCAGGACCATATGGTCTCACCCTCTCTGTCACCCACACAAGCACGACAGGTGCACTGAACACCTGACACCACACCCATGTGATAACTGCCGGAAGTGACCAATACTACCTGTGTGCCGTTTAAACAGAAATGATAAGCTGTGGCAAAATAAGCATGTTGGCTCCTACGCTCCTATGACAGGGCTTTGTCTCCTGTGTTCCCTCAAAGGACCAGTACCAGTTACATGTGGGAGAGTACACTGGGAACGCTGGGGACGCCCTGGCTCATGTCCACAGCCCCCCCTCTGCCGGGAAGAAACGGACTGGTCCATTTCTTACAAAAGAACTCCCTGGGTCAAACGGGATCAACTTCAGCACCTATGACCAGATTAATAATGGAGACACGGAGAACCACACCAGTTGCATCAGACACAGCAGGTCCGGCTGGTGGTTCAGCAGGTAGGTCCGTCACTCAGTAGAACCACACACGCAAAGAGAGGAACAACAAGGGGGCAAAGGTCAAAATGACAATATACACACAGGTTATACAGAAGGTACTGCAGGTCTTCTTCTGTCTCTCCTCGCTGCAGGTGTGACTCAGGAAACCTGAACGGTCACTACAGAGGGCCGGACCAAGCCATGGCTGATGACGGGGTGGTTTGGTACACGTGGCACGGCTGGTGGTACTCTATCAAATCTGTGGTCATGATGGTACGAGCCGCTGACCTCGAGCCTCCGCCACAGGTCATTACCCCGTTACCAGGACGACAGACCAGCAGCTAAGCAAAGGGCGACATCATTGAAGATCGTCATGGCCGACTTCAACACTGAAAGCAAGAGAGGAGGTCTCCTACTGCAGCCCAACAGCTTCCTGAAATCCCTCACATCAAACATCATTCTATGTAATCTCTTTCAAGTCTTTCATCTAATGTTTGACTTGCATGTCAATTCTGCAATTATTTCAATATCCAAATAAAACAATGGTGCTTTTATCTCATATCCTTTTGTATTTATTTCATGTCCAAAATAAAACAACATGGTGAACTGAGGCATTTTAGGAACATCTGAGTTCCTAACACTTCTGCATATTTGGCTCTGGGATGATGTGTTAAGTCTCTGAACTGACAGCTCAGATCTAACATCCAAAGGTGGTTACATTCCACAAAGTGGTTTCAGGTAGAGGTTGTGAGGAGCTTACACAGAGGAACAGATCTAAAGGTCAGTTCCTCAGATCAACAGAAGGACGATACGTTGTTCAGAGCTCCAAAGCAGATGAGGGATTGAGTTTTGCTCTTTGTGAAAAAGGTCCTCTTTAAAAGAAGGGGAATAGGCAAAACAATCCATGCTAGTCCCCCACCAACCACCCAAACCACTCTGAGTCTGTTCCCACAAACCTCAAGAGGCTCAAGTCCAAGGTTTCTTCTCACCCGCCTCTCTAGAAAGAGCGGTATAAAATAACAGGATCCTAAATTGTACAACACATCAGAAAAAACATGGAAGGATAGTCATAACAAGAGTGAGGCGCCATGTACAGACCCTGAGGTGTGCCTGTTGTATGTTTTCTTCAGAAAAAGAAGAAAGGCTTGTTGGAGAACTAGGCATTTGGTAGAGAGCATGGCCATTCCACTGTCAGACATAAGTGCATCGGTGCCACTGCAATGTCTCCACGCTTTCAGAACAAGCGTCTTTTATGCAATTTGTTCCAAATGTACAAGTTTATCATTAATATCCAACAACATTGCTGTGATTGAAGTCCTTCCCTGTGTTTGGAACAGCTCTGTCTTGTCCAGGCTGGTGGAGCAGGAGGCTTGTTGTCGGGGTTATCAGGGCGATAAGGGTGCAGCTGTGGGGAAGGAGGCAGAGTTCCGAGGTGAGCCGAAGGGTGAGGTGGGGGAGAGGCGGCGGGGGCTGGCCAGCAGGTCTCCATTGTGCAGCTTCCAGAGCAGCTCCTCGTTCTCCATAGACAGACGCTTGTTGACCTTGGACTCCTTCTGCAGCGTCTGCTGGAGTTTGGCCTGTTCGCTGGAGAGCTGCCTGCAGGGGGAGACAGAGAGCTGATTCTATTATCTGTACAAACTGCTTTACCCAGGTGAACTGGGAAGTGTCCAAGGGCAAAGTCTCAAACAACAACTGAAGTACGAAGCATATAGACGTCTTTTTACAGTCATATTTAGTTTTATATTATTACAATATAAAGTATTTCATTTGATTCTACCGTAGAGTATTTCATTTTACATTCTGTTTTTGTCCCTTGCACCATTTTCCTTGACTTTTTTTATTTCTATTGACTTCTAAGTATATTCAGGGTTCTTACACCTTTTCCAAAGTCAAATTCAAGCACTTTTCAAGCATTTTCAAAGTGCATTTTCCAGCTTTTCAAGCATCTTACAGCTGTTGTAAATTACATATTTATATACACATACTCAAATGATTATTTCCCTACCTCACATTAAATCAGATGTTCTTTATGCTATAAACAACCAAATGTGTGTTTCGTGATAGCATTCTACACGAGGATGACAAATTAGAGAAAATAAGTTTAATATTTCAAAATGAGTGATCTGTACGTAGACTAGGCCTCCCATATAACCTGTCTGAGCCAATATAAAACAATCAGCCAAATAACTTTTCAATACATTATTGATTACTATTTTTGAGGTACTTTTAGGTTGGCAGTGAACATAAGTCAGAGGTAAATGGTGTACTTTTGCTCCACTACATGTATTTAATACCTTTAGTTACTTTACAGATCTGGATGAGTGATGTGAAATATAATCAAGTGTTAAATCAGACTTTAGTTCCACCTGGAGCAAATCCACAAGGTAATTTTGACTACTCAAGACACCTGACTTATACATCTTCAAAGGAAGACTGTGTTCATTCTACAATTACATGGGATTAAAGCAAAATGTAGTTTTACTTGTATAATACTTCAATTTTATATAAAAGACAGTTTGTTTTCATCTGATTTCAAATAAACAAAGTCTTGGCTTTCAGAATATTAAACTTGTTTCAGCAAATTCAGATGATAAATACAGCTTTGAAGCTTCGGCATAATTACAAGCAGAGAACGGACTAATCACTAATGTAACATCACAGCAAGCATAACAACAGCCGGTGTTTCTTATGAGTGTTTCCCCGGTACACAAACGCAAAAATACACACACACTCACACTCGCGAGCTTCCCCCAGACCAGTAATACAAACGAAAATGTGTCTTCGGGTCAATGTGACTGATTTCGATAGAGCAAGTCACATTTGGTTTAGGCACGAAACATACTACCAGTAGAAATGCATTGCTTTCAAAATCGCTATATGTCGAATCAATAGATTATATTTCGTGACTATAACACGAAATGCCGTGAGTGCTTCATCCTCTGAACACTAGTGATGGGAATTCCGGCTCTTCTTGGTGAGCCGGATCATTTGGCTCGGCTCACCAAGAAGAGCCGGCTCTTTCGGCTCCCAAACGGCTCTTCAGTTTACCACTTATTATACCTTTTAATTAAATCAAATGTAGCCCTGTTTTGACTAATGATTTATATGTGTACACATATATCACTTAAATTATTCAATACATCCTTTGTACTGAAGTATTCAAAAGTAAAAATTACATGATTAATATAAATGATTTGCTGTGGCCAATTGTTTTCATTGCATTTACAGACCCGTGCAACTCTCTGATACCACCCAATGAATGCATTGACTTGCTTGTGGAACCACGCTACACAAAACAGATAGCAACACCTATAAAACTATTTAAAAGAAAAGGGGCTACTGTATCGACCTATATAAAAGTATATAAATATAGTTTTTTTATATAAAAAAATATAGAAGACTATATAGACCAAAAAGATCCTGCATTTTAGCCATGCCTCATTTCGCTCTATTTGCTCCTTCCAGCGCTGTTTTTGCAGAGGGCTGATTCTGTGAGCTGCAGCTGACCACGCCCCCCTGCAGGAGAGGGGAGCGTGCTTTAGATCAGCTGCTGGGCTTTCAGAAGAGGGACAAAAAGAGATCTCCGTCCTCCGTGTTTTATTCTTATAGAAGTAAGAAGAGAAGTAATGGGGCAGAAACCCTCCTTTTTACGCAGCGGTCCAGACATAGACATCAAACGGCGACACATATTCAGTGTGCAGTTCCTTTGGCATTAGGGCAGGGATATCTAGATACTTCCCAAGGTCTGACATCATGAAGTGTGCTACTTTTAAAGCAAGCAACGATGTTTTCAAATCTGTAATCAAAAAGCTCCTCAAAAACACTATCGAAGCAGTTCCTGCTGTTGCTACGTTAGTTCAAACAGTAACAACGGACTACTTTTCTTAGCGGATGCATGTCAATTTAAATCAATACATAAAACTATTTTTTAAATCACTAAAATCCTTTTCTAAATCCATAAAAGCTTTTCAATTAATATTGGGAGTCATGTCGTTACTTTGTTGAGAATGTGGCCATGTAATAAGTGGGATAATGTGCACAGTGCATAATGTGCCTTCATGCCGATCTAGATCCCTCCGCAAAAAAACAAAAAACCGGCTCGTTTATCCCCTGCAACTATTATTATCCCTCAATCGAGTTCGCTATTCAGCTAGCAAACGTTAGCTTAAACAAACGTAACATGCAACGTTAGCCTAATCTAAAATGCTCTACTACGGCGTACCTTTCATGTGGCTCGTCAGCGCAGACTCTCGCATCGTTATTTTTGCAAACTTTGCAGGAGGCTACTCGTGGGCTTGACCCTCGTCTTAGCCATGTATTTGTCTTCTGCTAGCCAACGCTCGTTGAAACTGCAACCTCCTGGCACACAGTCATCTATCACTCTCATCAGAATGCCCAGGTCACACGCAACACAAACACTTGCAGGTCGCGCGCATAGCGCGGGAAGGCCGCAGCGGAGCTGTTTTATGTAAAAGCGAAGCAATTATTTTCTTTTAATCTAAAAAGCGAACTATTCAGTCAGACAGCAATTTATTGTAAAAGTAAAGCATTTACATTTTCAAGCACTTTATCTCAATTTCAAGCACCATTCCCAAAATTCAAGCACTTTCCCAACCTTGAAAACACCACGTCAAATCTCAAGCATTTTCAAGGATTTCAAGCACCCGTACGAACCCTGTATATTGTATGTTGCATTGCTGGAGGAGCTCGGGACTTGAGATTTGTATTGCCAGAACTATGCTGTAGCTCTTTGTGGATCTTTGAAAACAAGAACTAACACAGGTCACACTGTTCAGGTGATAGAGGTGCTCATGATGAAGAAGAAGAAGAAGAAGAAGAAGAAGAAGAAT
>NW_022990391.1:889375-949375 GCF_902827175.1 Gymnodraco acuticeps
GTGTGTGTTTGGTGTGTGTGTGTGTGTGTGTGTGTGTGTGTGTGTGTGTGTGTGTAGAGAAAGCAGGGTTCTAAACATTGCTCGCATTCCTCAGCTCTGTGTGTAAAGAGACGAGCCAAAGGTCAAACACGCAGTAAAAGAGAAAAGTATATGCACTGCTGTTGGAGTGAAGGACGGAGGGAAAGTGGAAAGGGAGGTGTGTGTGTGCGTGTGTGAAGAAACGCATGCCTTCATGTTGTAATATAGATACAGTGCATGTGAACACACATTGTATACATCAATCTGTGTGTTTTTGTGTGTGTGTCTAGGTGTCAATATGTAGTTCAAAACAGTGGTGTGTGTCTGATCTCGTAAAACTAACAGACAGAGTTGTGATGGACATGATGCACTGTCAGCTATGGGAGAACATATAACACTGTCAGATTACTTGACATGTTAATGTGCCTTGAAAGCAGGCTTTGGTAGTAATGGATTACATAATCAGAAAACAAATAAGAAAACTGTATTCCCTCACAGAATGGTTCATATGATCAGTGTTGGGTGTAACGCGTTACAAAAGTAATAGAGTTACAGTAATATATAACTTTTTGCTGTAACGAAGTAATGTAACGCATTACTTATGAAATGAGGGTAATATATTACCCGTTACAATGCCCAGTAACGCAGTTACAACACATTTCAACCCGAAATTAAATGATGTTTTGTTTTTTAACAATGTACTAACATAGCGAGACATTCCGACACCAGACAAATTGTGCGGGTAGATTAGTAAACCTGGTGTTTACCCTTCAGGCTTCGCGTCGGGATCTTCGGGGCAGTTGAATGTTATGCACCCTCTATTCAAAAAAGAGAACGGAGCGAAAAATACAAACAACAAATGGTGTCAGGTGCGCGTGACCTGCTCCGCTGCGCGTGCATCATTTCAAAGTGCTTCAGCAGTGACACACATCTGTGGATAATCATTTATACGAGAATGGTTAAAGCAACCATCACTAAACGCCAGCAACACTGCATCTACTGCAGACCGTAGCAACGGGTCAGATGGGGACATCACGTTACCCTCCGTTGTGGACACTAGCTTACTCCCGCCTGACTCGCCGCCCTCGCCCCCGGAGCAGCAGTCTTCGTCTCCCCAAACTACGCCACCCCTCTGCGGCCCGCAGGTGCCAGGATACCACGGCAAAACAGAGCCTGCCCAGGTATATCTAAACAAGTACCCGCCTGTACAGTGGGGTTAGTCGGTCATTTTGCAGCTCGTGGTATACAAATAGACAAGGGCTAGAATATTCATGTGAAATAGTGCCATATTCTGCCATGCCTGTAGAAATGTTGGGTCAAATAATGCATACAATAGCACAGATGCCTTTACCACGAATGGCTACAAAAATATCTAATATCCCAAGCTTATCAACAAGCTAATGTTGCAGCTGAAATGTTCTCCAGGTCACAAAGTCAACCTCACATGATGATGTGATCCAGTTTTCAAGCACAGTAAATATTCTCTTCCCAGAGTATATGATGGGACCAAAGTGATGTTTTAGTACATGGTTTTAATAATACTTTTGCTTTTCAATGTTTGCCATTTCAAACCATGAGCTGGTTCAAATCATATTTGCCTTGATTTACGATATGTTCTCATTTCTTTTATCAGTACAGTTTTGAAGCTTTTGTGCTTTTCTTTGCCACAGTCCACTTTGGACTATATGAGATATTTCAGGATTGCACTTTTAACTCACTTGAAATGTTCTCACTTGCTTGGTTTCAAAACATAACAAAGGCCATAATGTGTTCATTGGGGACCATCAATGCTATTTTTCATTGCTGTTGCCGGCCACTATTGCTCATGTAAACCTGCTACTGCTACGCCCCCTGTAATCTCAGAGGCACCCTGAGTCATGTTGTTCTGGAGCCGGGCCTGTACACGGCCATATACTAAACACACTACAGAGCCCATTCCGTGTCCTGTTATTGTTTACTTCCTGTCTGCCTTCTTCTGGTGATTTATCTGACGTCCAGCGCTCCGTCTTTTAACCTCTTTTCCTTTCTCTTTCTGGATCCTCCTTAGCAACCTTCATTATAGTCCTTGACAGTCTGGACTGCTGTATTAACAACGTGTCACATGTTAAGAAGCTACAATCAGAATCGAGTATTCAACTCAGCCGTGTAATGCAAGTTGTTAGTAGCCTTAAGGGCCTACACAGTGGTTATGCTATACCACATTGCCCTTCACTGGATGTATAATGAGCTGCACTAAACTACATGTTAGCATTTAAAATACCTAGCCATTCTTTTGTGGTTATTTTGGTGAAAGTAACTCAAAAGTAACTAAAGTAGTGTAACTCATTACATTTCAGAGACAGTAATATTGTAATGTAACTTATTACTTTCAAAAGACAGTAATAAGTAATATGTAATATATTACATTTTGCAAGTAACTTGCCCAACACTGCATATGTAATCAGTTATCCCGTATGTTCATAAAACAGTGTGTGTGAGCTTAACTGTAGGTAATAAATGAAATTGTTTCTGCTTTTTTAAACTGTAGTATGTGCTCATGTGTTTCATTGTTGGTGTATCGGCTGCTGCCTGAATATGCTTCATTATAGGCGGGTTTTCCTATAAATACAATCTCTGAGTTAAGTTTAGTTTAACAAGTTAACATTCTTGTGTTGTCTTACATAATACACTGACTTTTATTTTATATTGAGGGTATCCAAAATTAAAAACAAAGTAATCACTGTGCATTACTTTTATATTGTGATACTTAAATTTGGTTATTGATTACTGACATCAACCTTAGCACACATGTGAAGATGAGGTCTGAATTGCGACAGTCTACATCAGGGGTCGGCAACAGGCGGACCGCGGTCCGGATCCGGACCCAGGGGCCGACCTATACGGACCCGGACCTATAATCAATACATTAATAGAGGATTTCAATTTTGACGAGGCGATTCTATTTTAACCGCCACCGACAGGGGGCGAAAGAGACGAGTGAGCGATACAGGGAGAGAAACACAGAAGAAGAGACGAGAGAGAGATACAGGGAGAGAAACACAGAAGAAGAGATGAGAAAGCGATACAGGGAGAGAAACACAGAAGAAGAAACGAGAGAGAGAGATACAGGGAGAGAAACACAGAAGAAGAGATGAGAAAGCGATACAGGGAGAGAAACACAGAAGAAGAAACGAGAGAGAGAGATACAGGGAGAGAAACACAGAAGAAGAGACGAGTGAGCGACACAGGGAGAGAAACACAGAAGAAGAGATGAGTGAGCGATACAGGGAGAGAAACACAGAAGAAGAGACGAGTGAGCGATACAGGGAGAGAAACACAGAAGAAGAGACGAGTGAGCGACACAGGGAGAGAAACACAGAAGAAGAGACGAGTGAGCGACACAGGGAGAGAAACACAGAAGAAGAGACGAGTGAGCGACACAGGGAGAGAAACACAGAAGAAGAGACGAGTGAGCGACACAGGGAGAGAAACACAGAAGAAGAGACGAGTGAGCGATACAGGGAGAGAAACACAGAAGAAGAGATGAGTGAGCGATACAGGGAGAGAAACACAGAAGAAGAGACGAGTGAGCGATACAGGGAGAGAAACACAGAAGAAGAGACGAGTGAGCGACACAGGGAGAGAAACACAGAAGAAGAGATGAGTGAGCGACACAGGGAGAGAAGCACAGAAGAAGAGACGAGTGAGCGACACAGGGAGAGAAACACAGAAGAAGAGACGAGTGAGCGATACAGGGAGAGAAACACAGAAGAAGAGATGAGTGAGCGACACACGGAGAGAAACACAGAAGAAGAGACGAGTGAGCGACACAGGGAGAGAAACACAGAAGAAGAGACGAGTGAGCGATACAGGGAGAGAAACACAGAAGAAGAGACGAGTGAGCGACACAGGGAGAGAAACACAGAAGAAGAGACGAGTGAGCGATACAGGGAGAGAAACACAGAAGAAGAGATGAGAGAGAGATACAGGGAGAGAAACACAGAAGAAGAGACGAGTGAGCGATACAGGGAGAGAAACACAGAAGAAGAGATGAGAGAGAGATACAGGGAGAGAAACACAGAAGAAGAGACGAGAGAGCGACACAGGGAGAGAAACACAGAAGAAGAGACGAGAGCGCAGCAGAGAGAAGCGGAGAGGAAAGTGAGTGAAGAGAATAATTAGCGATACAGGGAGAGAAGACGGAGAGGAGAGTGAACAGGCGTGTTAGCGGCAGACAGGGAGAGACACATAATTACACATGGCGCTCTCCAAGAAGAGGAAAGTGGACAGAGAGAACAGAGCTTTTAACCCTGAGTGGAATCATTCATGTTCCTCCTGCCCACTGGGAGCACAGAACCAGTGTGTCTCATTTGTTCAGAGACTGTGGCGCTCATTAAAAGTGCCAAAACGCCACTATGAGACAAAACACAAAGTGTTTGACCAAACATTCCCTCTCAACTCAGAACTGAGGTCAAATAAGCAGTCTCAGAGCCCAATATGATCAGTCCACCAGGATCAACATTAAAACTAAATATGGTTCCAGGGCAGGCTAACCGAGGCTAACCAATGAGCTAACCGAGGCTAACCAATGAGCACCTGCATGTGTGTATGAGAATGGCCCTGACACCATTTCAGCCCAGATCTAAACTCCTGGCAGGACAAGCTCCAGCACAATTCTCGCACTGAATCAAAAAAGTGAGTGAGGGTCTGCAATATAAGAGGGACAGAAAGAGAAACTTTAAAACTGTTCAATCGTTATGATGTGTAAAGACTGATGTTGTTCTATAATCGGCTGAAACTGTTAAGTCATGATGTGAAACGGTTAACAAAGAAAAAGGGAAACTCAAGCTGCTGCTACACTCTATTTTATTTATCTAAAATTAAGCACTTTTAAGATGCACACATTTTCAAAAGCTATTATTTATTTTCTCTATTTAATTTTTAAATGCAGCCCGAGAGGAACATTACACATATCCACATATTTACTGTATATCTGTATAGTTCAATGTTCATTGACAATACATATTGTTGTTTTTTTAATTGTACTTTATTTGATTGGCAGTCAGCTGTTGATTACATGCAGACGTTGATAAAGCTACAGCTACTTCAATATATATCACACTAATTCATAAAGCAAGTTAGACATTTTGATCTTCCGGACCTTTGCATGGGGACATTTTCTCTAACTGGACCTCGTTGAATTTTAGTTGAATACCCCTGGTCTACATGAAGTTTTGGAGAATATTAAAGTGAAGGATTCAACATTTAGACTGCCTACTCTGCTTGTTAACACATTGTTGTAACCATCAAGGTTGAACTGGTTCATTCATTGTCTCAATAGGCCAAAAAGTTTTGTGAAGCCGCCATTTTGTTATCCTCGCATTAGCATTAGCCCAGCGCAGGAACGCAGAGACTATTTAGGCGCATTCACACCGCAGTACTTTTCCCACAAAGGTTCATCAGAAATTAGTTCATGAGAACTCTTTAGTTCTCATGAACTAAGTACAGATCGCGTTCACACCGGAATAAGTCCCTGAGGAAGGATTAGGCAAATGAAGCCGCTGCCGTCACTTCTTCTTCTTCTGCTTTGGGTTTACTGGCAGGCCGCAAACAACTTCAAGGCGTATACTGCCACCCAGAGTTGGGGACTGGCTTCAGTAGAAGTTGCTGGGACTCCCAGCAGCTTCTACTGAAGCCTTCCGAGTAAATCGCCAGAACGCCGACACCTCCTCATCTCCACCGCTCCCATGTTTTCTTTTGTGTTGCCATAAGTTAGTCTCTCTGCGTTTCTGCGCTGGGCTAATGCTAATGCTAATAATGCTAATGTGAGACAAAACATTTTGGGAGTTTTACGGGGCGTGGTTTGCAATCCGCCCAGCCAATCAGACATAGGAACCTTTTTCTCCCACGGAAGTCCCTGCTCTCTAGCAGGGACGGAAAAGGGGGTAAAAAAGGTTCTGATTAACTCATTTTAGTTCCGGCTCTTTTTGGTGTGAACGCGACATTTCGGAACTATATCGGAACTAAAGTGGGAAAAGTACTGCGGTGTGAACGCGGCATTTGACAGTTAAAAGATGGCAGACTGCCAAATGCTGCAGAACGTCTGAGTAACACGCCTCAAACACACATGACATGGAAACTGAACTCATTACATGAAAGCTCCTCAGCAATATTTGGATGGATCCTCTCCTGTAATTAAAGTCTTACTCATCTGCTGCTATTATGTTCAATGCTACACTTTAAGTGGTTCTGGTAGAGTTAAGATGCTTCACTTATCCACATAAATAACATACAGGAAATGTAAAATGTCTAAACGTTAGATCTAAAATACTCTTCGCAGGTTAGTAATCTCCTTTAAAAGCTTGATTGGGTGCAGTCAGGTGTCTGAAGTACAACTCTTTATTTGTTTTGTGCCATAGAGCTATTCCTGTCTGTGCTGCAAAGCAACACATCAGATTGCACTGCCATATAAACTGTCAGATGACATGAGACTGTTACATGCTGCCCGTTTTCTAATCTGTTATTGGTGTTGTGTTTTTTGTACTAGTCTTCATTTGCAGATAAAAGCCTGTGCACACAGGTGCACGGAGCAGTGACTGAGCTTTGGCTTAGAGTGAAACAGCAGCTTCTCAATAGCAGTTGGCCTGTCTATGAGAAGCTTTGTGCGTTTGTGTCATATGCAAATGCATAAAAGAGAGGGAAGGAGAGACATTGATAGTGTGATAGAGTGTGTGTGTGTGTGTGGATCCTTCTCTTACCCAGCTCATCTCGGAGGGTTGCCAGTTCCAGGGACAAGCTCTTCTTCTGCTTTAAGGTCTCCTCGCGCTGCACACAAGAGAAGAAGAAGAAGAGACTCAAGGCTGTGTCTAAGGTCATTCTCTACTCCTCCTGTTAGATATAGAGCAGTGTGTACACTGCGATCACTAGCAGCCTGACTGTGCACAGTGAGTCTCAGCCAGTTCACTCATCGCAGCGATCATTGTTTGATGATTTCTGTATACTTCCAAAGGTTCAGTATTCTCACTATGGTTTTTGGACAAAACATCAAACTGGTGTACACAGCCGTAGACCACATAGTCGACAGTGAATTATTTCAAAGACGTTTGTCATTCTGGGTTTCAAATTGCACTGATCACAGGACAGTGAAGCTTCAGCGTTGACTACAGGACACTTTAGTAAAGGTCAGCTGGGGTCGGAGAGGCCGGAGTTTATAAAGACAGAGAAAAGAGCTAGGGGTACGACAAATATTAGAGCAAGCTTATGGAAGCAGGGTATCATAATCCCATTTGGTTGTAAAATAATCAAGCTACTAACATGCACCATGGCTGAAAACACCCGATGTGGTGATGCTCACAACATCTGTAGGAAGTCAAAAAGACTGCTTCCCCTTGAAGTTAAAGCTTAACATTCAAAAGCAAATTCAGAATCAACCAAAAACAAACAAACATTTTTACATTCATATTTCCATACTCATACAGACATCAAGATAAATGATTCTCTACTCATTTAATCCCTAACACACACTATACAGCTGCTTACACCAGCCCAACTCACACACAGTCACACACACACACACACACACACACACACACACACACACACACACTATACAGCTGCTTACACCAGCCCAACTCACACACAGTCACACACACACACACACACACACACACACACACACACACACTATACAGCTGCTTACACCAGCCCAACTCACACACAGTCACACACACACACACACACACACACACACCTGCTTACACCAGCCCAACTCACACACACTCACAGTCACACTCACTCACACACACAGTCACACTCACTCACACACACAGTCATACTCACACACACACAGTCACACTCACACACTCACTCACACTATACAGCTGCTTACACCAGCCCAACTCTCACACACACACACACACACACACACACACACTCACCCATAAAATGCATCTGTTGTGAGAGGGGTCAGTAAAAGGGAAGAGCTGACAGGGGGGGGGGGCCAAAGGGTAGAGACAGCTTGTAATAATGAGCACATGTTTCTGTCAGTGAAACACAGAAGAGAGATTACTGGAGTACCAACAGAGAAGATATGATCCAAGTTTGAGGCGACATAAGGCAACTTCCTAAAGCCAGACTTCTGCTGAGAGCTGATCAGATGGGAAGAGCAACAGAAGAAGAGAGAAGAAACACATGTACACAGACACACACACTTACAAACACACAAACACACCTTGCGTTTCTTCTTGCGGCGGTGAGGGGGGGCCTCTCTGGGCTTGTGGTGGGCTTTGCTGGTCGTGGAGCCCATATTTCGTTGAGCGAAGAAACAAAAACACACACACACCAAATTCTTCAGTCCTTACTCTCTCTCTGTCACTGATACCCTCCCTCTACAGCAGCAGGCAACATTAACTACAAAACTCACACACACACACACACACACACACTCTCTGCCCGCCTACTCCATGGGACTATCTCTCCCTTCCACTCCTCCCCCTCTCTACCTGTTCCCCACCCTGCCCTGTCTCCTCCTTCCACCTGCACCCCCCTCCTGGCTGGTTACTGTATGATGGAATGGAGCAATGTGAGTTATTCTGCACCACCTTCTTTCCTTATCTTTATTCTTATCTCCCTTTCTCTCGTTCCGAGTCATTTACACAAACAACTGGTTCCTCTCGAAACTCAACTTTAACTGTGTCTATTGTTCTGTTTTAAGTTACACTAAAAAAAACTTCCTTCTGTTGGAGGTAATAGACATCAACAGATCAGAGCAGTACACCAACAAACGGCTGCTGGCACTTTGGGAGGATTTCTCAGTTTCAGTACATTTGGTTTGGTTTCAAAGCGTTTTCTACTAAATGGATTTCCCCACCCAACCAAACAGCCCCCCCCCACAGGCCCCCCAGGTGTAGGTCTTCCTGAGTGTGCCGTGTATACTCACCAGTCACTTTAAGTGTATGAGACTGATTAGATAGCCTTGGTATTCATGCTTCAGATAAAAACACATATATTATCTCACACACGCATATGAAAGAGCTGCATTCCTCCCCTCTCCCTCTCTTCCATTCATCACTCCCCCTTCACCTCCACTTTCCTCAGGACATCCGCCCAATCAATGACCAGGAAATGCATGTAAATCAATGTAATGTCCCCTGAAGTGGTGTGTGTGTGTGTGTGTGTGTGTGTGTGTGTGTGTGTGTGTGTGTGTGTGTGAAAATAGCATCTCGTTATTAGTATTTAGTCTAAACTTGTTGAGAAGAATGTGAGGTGAGGAGCAGCCACATGCTTGTTGTACATAATGGTGGGACAATACATGGTCACTTGTGAAATCTACTCAAAGTACAGCAGCTTGGGTGGATTGGACAAAGCTGAACTCCAGTAAGTGTGGGTGTGTGTTAGTAGAATCCCCTGAGGGCTCACTGACTGAAGGCTAATGCTGTCTGCTCCTCTGCCCCCTCTACCTCATACAACACACCCAGTCCAAGAGAAGAGAAGGAAGAAACAGCAGATCTATTCAAAGTGCTGATTTCAATGATGTACACACATTTAAACACACACAAGAAGCAGGTCTAATGAAGGGTTCTGCACACTGGATAAGGTGCGCCTGCTTGATGATAGTTATTGTGGCTGGACTAAAAAGACTTCTAGTTATGTGTGTCTGTATGCATTCATTTATATTCACACACCATATTGCACTGCAAACATGAAATCACTATAGTCCCAGTAATCTGACAGCAAATATTGACGGGGCATCCATGTCCGCCTGTGTGACACACACATCCTGGTGTCTGATAAATGGACCAATCAAATGCCTTCGACTCAACCCACTGTATGAACTGACTTCATTTACGCTGTGTATGATTTCACCCAAATGGAGATATGTTATGCTTATGGAATTGTAAGCTGTGAATTCACACCAGGATATGTTCAGAAACACTCAACGCATAGGCTGCTGTTAATGAGAGCTCAGTGATACACTCTCTGCTGTCTCAACGCTTCACCCTACAAACAGACATTGCTGCACTGCTCCTCCATCCCAGCACCAACTACTGAGTGATGCTCTAATTGTAGGCTGTGGGTTATTTTTCTAATTTGCCAAAGGGGAAGGATGGTGTGCAGGTAACGGATAGTTTCACCTTGTTTTCCCCTTGAAGCTGCACTAGACCATACTTACAAACACATCTACATTTGAAGCGCTGTGGAGCCACAGCGGGAGAAAGGGACCATTCCCCACCAAGTGATGCTGGAGACCCACCTTATTTCCCAGAAACAGTATTAGCATTGGTGGGGGGGTTCTCTTACTCACAGGAGGTACAATACTGTTGTCTTCACCAGAATCTGACTACATCAACATGTTAGCTCTGATCCTTTGGATAACCACAACAGTACTTCTTCAAGCTTCCTTTAATATCAGAACATACTTTCAGCCGTGTGAAGGAAATCCTTGTTGGAGTATTGGCAGGAAACAAATTGTGGATGCTGGATCTCTGAAACTTCTTACTAAATTGGAGGTTAAATTAACCTGTTAAGCCCTGAGCCTGTTTTTCAGGTTTCAGGCTCGAAAATGACATTCCCAGAACAAATGACTATATCTTCACTTCTAAAAGGGTTAAATTAATAATCTTTTTTCTCAAAGCAATGATAAACCTGTGAGTTGGATGTAGAAGAGTCAGAATCAATATAGAATTGTTTTATTTTAAAGTAAATTCAGATTGAACATAGTAAATAAATGTAAATGATAGTGTCCGTCCAAAACAGGGGGTTACGTATTGTAACCCTAGTTATATAAGCACAGGCGGAGCCCTCTACTGGACTCTATGGGTACTACTCTCTATCATGCTGTGCGTGCTTTCACCTACTGAGTTTACGTAAGCGTAGCCGGCCAATCGGGGCGAGCCTACCTGAATGCGCGCGCAGGCCCACAGTATATAAAGGCGGCTACACCCGCCGCCCACTATCCTATACACTCTTCAGCGAGCGGACTAGGAAAGACAGGGCCCCCAGGTAGAGGGCTCCGCCTGTGCTTATATAACTAGGGTTACAATACGTAACCCCCTGTTATATTTCACACAGGCTCCGCCCTCTACTCGACTCTATAGGTACAGTAGGCGGAGCCCCGATGTATACACGACACGCCCTGTCATCCAACAACATCGACCCACCACACCGTCCCTGACCGGCTTTTGGCTAACATCCATTGCATCCCCACTTCCTCCCATCCGGTTGTAACCGTACAGAAGTCGGGCCACAATTTGGATAAGGCACACTCACACACGCTTACCTCGTGTAGAGTGTGCATGGAAAAGATATGTGCGGAGACTCCGTCTGGAGCCTACCGCGCACCATGTTCCCCAGGTCCCTCAGGAGCATGGGAAAACATAAGTGCACCACGTCCCCCACACTCACACACGCTCTGTGTAGAGTGGGCATGGAAAATAGTGAGGAAGGCTCTCCCAGCCTGCCTCCAGCCCTGTATGGGGCTGATTGCGCACCATGTCTCCCGAGTCCCTCAGGAGCATGGGAAAACACAAGTGCTTTATGTCCGGGGGGGGGGGGGGGGGGGGGGGGTCAGACACCTGCTGACCCACAGCCACCCCCCCTCTCACCAGTCATGCGTTGCCTCGGCAAGCACAGACGACGAGAAGGAGCCAGACATGTCCAGGAGATAACATTTTATGAAGGAGCCTGGCGTAGACCAAGACACCGCCGTGCATATATCTTCTACACTCACGCTGCTGAATAAGGCTGTTTGACACAGCCCGTGTAGAATGTGCACGGACCCCAGTGGGGAGGGCTCTCCCCGCCCGTCCATAGGCATGTGTAATGCACCCGCATAGCCATCCTGTTAGGCGCTTCTTGGAGAGAGCTTTTCCAGCCACACCATCCCTAAAGCACACAAACAGCTGTTCAGTGCGTCTAATGGCAGCCGTGCGCTCTACATAACATGCTAGCGCACGCACTGGGCAGAGGAGGTGCAATTTAGCCTCCCTGGCCTCAATATGGGGTGGAAGATTAAAGCCACCTAACTGAATAGCCCTTGACCTGAACGAACTCCTTAGGCTCTTAGGAGTAAAGGAGGGGTTCAGTCTGAGTGTCGCCCCGCTACGGTCACCCCGGATCAAAAGGCAGCTTGGGTGCACCGACAGAGCGGTCAGCTCGGACACTCTTTTGGCCGAAGTCAAGGAAAGTAGCAATGCTGTCTTCCATGACAGTGCTTTCAGGGCGGGGAGCTCCAGGGGCTCAAATGGTTCTGTGACCAGAGCCTCGAGCACCAACGGCAGGTCCCACTGTGGGGCGGAAGCGTGCACTACTGGGCGCTGCCTCCTGACCCCCTGCAACAACCGCGCCATAAGCGGCTGACTGAAGGCTGACCTGCCTCCAAATCCCTCATGGCAGGACGAAATGGCTGCTGCATACACCTTAATTGTGGAATGAGCCAGCCCCGTCCACCAGTATCTGTAAGTAGGTAAGAATAGAGCCCAGCGTGCATGACAGAGGCTCTAGACTCCTTCCTTCCCACCATCGCTGGAATCCCGCCCACTTTGGCCTGTAACAGGCTGTGGTGGATTCTGCTCCTGCTGCTTGGATAGTCTGAATAACGTTGTCAGATAGCCCCACCTGTCTCAGCCTGTCCCTCTCAGGAGCCAAGCCTGGAGAGGTTGGCCCAGAGTGGGTAACACCCCTATTGCACCTGCTTCCTGAGACAGCGCTCCCCAGACCTGAGGAATAGCCCAGGGCTGGCCCACCATCATCTGTGTTACCCCCGCGTAGCACGGCGCCAGGCGGCGATCTGGGGCCACTATGATGACTGGCAGCTGCTCCCGCTTCACCCTCTCCAGGAGGGGGGGTGGGGGGGTAAGGTGCAGCGGTGGCGTGAAGCAGCTTCCTTGGCCATGGCTCGTGTGCAAATGCGTCCACCCCCAAGGGCGGATTGTCCCACCGGGCCAGGGAGAACCACAGGGCACAGTGGCTGTTGCGCTGATCGGCGAACAGGTCCACCTCTGCTCTCCCGAACTGAGTCCAGACCTGCTTCACCACCTCCGGGTGAAGCCTCCACTCGTCTGGCAGGGGTCCGCCTCTTGACATGAGGTCGGCCCCCCGTTCTCCCATCCTTAGAGACAACACAATCTGTGAAACCCACAACCACAGGTTCTCTGCTGCGGTCAACAAGGCTATTGAGCGGACTCCGCCTTGCCTGTTGATGTACGCCACTGTGGTGCGGTTGTCACTCCTCACTAGCACATGTTTGCCCTCTATTAAGGGTTTGAAGTGCTGTAGGACCAGCATCACTGCTTGCAGCTCCAGGAGGTTGCTGTGCCGAGCCTCTGTCAGAGGCCAGCCACCACCTACAGCTTTCTCTAGACACGTCCCCCCCCATCCTGTCACTGAAGCATCTGTGAAGACTGTGATATAGGAGGTCACTTGCCCCAGTGGAGCTCCCCTCCGCAGATTCTCTGGGGGACCCCCAGAATCGGAGGTTGCTCTCTACTGAGGGGGGGATGATCACCAGACGTCGTTTGTGTCTTGAGATCTAAACGAAGGCCGGTAAGCCACCTCTGCGTGCGACGTGCATGCAGGAGTCCGAGTGGCACTACGGAGTGAGCAGCCGTCATGAGACCCAAAGTCTGCATGATGATCAAAGCTGTCACCGTCGCCCCCTGACGCAGCCTGCAGACTGCCCGCAGCAGGGATGCCTGTCTGCTTTCTGTCAGGGTGGCACGTAGTCTGCCTGCATCGAGCATCACCCCCAGATATTGCTGGTGAGGTATGGGGAGAGCTCTTCTTCCAATTGACCGCAACTCTTTTTCAACCCAACTTGGTTTGGTGTAGGATCAATTGGGCTGTGTGAAACATTGCCCATTCCCTGGACCTGGCCATGACTATGAGGTCGTCCAGATAAAAGAACACCCTCATGCCATGGTCCCGCAGCGGTTGCAGCGCCGTAGCTGAACGTGCGTGGGGATAGGGAGTAGCCGAACGTCAGTCTGTTGTACTCGTAGGCTATCCCCTGGAAGGCAAAACGCAAATACCTTCTGTGTTTTGGAGCAATTTCGCCATGAAAGTAAGCGTTCTTCAGGTCGATGGTTGTGAACCAATCGCCTGGCTGCACCAGTCCCAGTAACTGTTTCATAGTTAACATATGGAACTTCTTGCATGCAATGTGCTGGTTCAGGCATTGAAGATCCAGAATGGGCCTGAATTCTCCTGTCTTCTTGGGAACCAGGAAGTACAGGGAATAGTGCCCCTTCTCTCTGACTTGAGCGCACATGCCGAGAGGAAACCTATCTCCTCCTGGGATGACAGACTTGCCTCTCATGCCTCTGAACGGAGGAGGGGTGCTGCAAACCTGGAGTGAATAACCCAGTCTCAGTGTCCTGTCCATCCGCTCTGTTAATACACCACTGATTTTCCATTCCCCATAACATTGTGTTAGGGGATGTGCAATCAGCTGCGGAGCCGCAGCTATGAAGCTGTGGTACTCTCTGGTGGCCCACTCCGCCGTCAAACCCTCCATAAAAGGAAGTTTGACCCATGGGGGGCTGACACAGAAAGGGCCGTTTTTCTATAATGCAGTTTCCACTCAGAGAAAAAAAATGTTTCACTGAGGTCCTTGAACACACCACGGCACGCTCCCGTGAGAGCATGCGCTCTACCATAATGCTGTTTTCTCTTACGCCCCGTCTACACTACAGGCATCAAAAAATCTTGAAGCTGGGCGTGTCTGAGGCTTGGCGATTTCTCGCGCCCAAGGCGACCAACAACCAATCAGGAATCTCCCGCCCGCCCCCGGCATACAAAGCAATAGCAATGTTAAAACGAAGTAAACTGGATATAAAATCCCCAAACAGGCGAAAACCTACCAGTTTCATCCACTGTCTCTGCCACCTCCCTCCATGCCTCGCTCCTCCGGTTTGTATCCCGGTAGATGAACAGAGACTGATCATACAGCACCGGGTGATTCACTACCGCTATAATGAATTTTCCCTCCATTTTTTGGAATATGAGGAAATGACCTGCGTAGTCTCTCCCAGCATACATGCGGTTTGATTGGCTAGCGCTTGTACTGTCAGATTTGCATACGCGGGATTTGATTGGCTAATGCCGATAGATGGCTCGTGATGCTTGCAAAGCCATGCCATGCTCCCCACAATGCAGTTCGGCGAAGTTTAAAAATCTTCTACGTCACCCCATTCAAATGAATGGGTGAAGCGTTGAAAGCATTTTTCGATGCCTGTAGTGTAGACGGGCCGTTAGAGAGAAAGAGGCATTAATCGGAGCTTCTTCTGTCCATGAACGCACCGCGGCCCGCTCTCGTCATAATGCCGTCTCTTTGAAACGGGCATTATGGGAAAATGTGGAATGTGGAGAGAGATGACTCTTACTCTGGGATAAATGCACTCGTTTTTACTGAATGCATTTTACACACACATATCACTCTAGAACTAGAGTTACACTACGTAACCCACTGTTCTTCTGCGGAGGTCCCTGAACGCACCGCGGCCACTCTCAGGGGGCCGCTCCTCATAATGGGTGTCCAATTAACATCGTATGAAAACGGCCTTGCCGATCTCAACGAGACATTATGGGAAAATGTGGAATTGTGGAGAGAGATGACTCTTACTGTGGGATAAATGCCATCGTTTTTACTAAATGCATTTTTCACACACACACACACACACACATCACTCTAGAACTAGGGTTACAATACGTAACCCACCGTTCTTGCAACAGGGCCTCTTTTCGACTTCCTGTTGAAAGGAAACCTATCTCCTCCCAGGATGATAGATTTGACTCTATATTCAGGGCTGCACATAACTGGTGCGCAGGTGCGCATGCGCACCTCCGCCAAAAAAGAGCACCGGGTCATTTGAAAAAAGGCGCATTTGCGCACCAACATTGAGAGAGAGAGGGAGAGGGAGAAGAGGGAGAGAGAGAAGGGAGAAGAGGGAGAGAGAGAGAGAGGAGAGAGAGAGAGAGAGAGAGAGAAGAGAGAAGAGAGGAGAGAAGAGAGGAGAGAAGAGAGAAAGATATTTGCGAGTTGCATATGAACTCAGGGCCGGCCCGTAGCACTGGCGTAATAGATGTTCGCCTAGGGCAGTGTTTCTCAAACTTTTTCATACCAAGGACCACTTAACCAATAAAAAAAAACTCGCGGACCACCTAACTCCACAAATATCCCAAAACACATCGTTTTTTTAGAACAGATTACAAATCGCCTAAAAATGGTACAAACAAGTGGCAACATGTGTGATGAAGGTGTTGCGCTGGGCTATATCATGCAATCGAAAGTGAAACTTAAGCTTGCTCCATTGCAGAGATATTCCCGCAAGAGTGCGGAAAACTTAAATAAGTTAATTTATTTCAAATGTGAAATGTTACCAATATACTCACGGACCACTAGGGGGCGCTCACGGACCACCAGTGGTCCGCGGACCACACTTTGAGAAGCACTGGCCTAGGGCGCCAGATCTGTGGAGGCGCTGCGCTGGCAGTTTTGGGAGGGAAAAACATTTTTTTGACCGTTGGGGCTTATCCTAATTTTCGGCCTTGATGTAACGATATTCACAATTAAGTAAATGTACACCCTTTTCACCCCGGTTACACGTTTCATTTGCCCTGTACGATGGGCGCTGTAAGTGATGAAAATGGGGGATGTTGGCTTATCTGGCAACCGCAGCTCACAGCCAAAATGCGAGTGAGCGAGGGAGAGAGGGAGGGTGCAGCGGTACCGGCGCTGTTATTAGAATCTGGTGCTAGCTGCTCTAACGGATATAAGAAGAAGATGTTTCTAGAATAATGTGGAGAGAGTCCTCTCCAGTCAGACTGAGGCTGATAACTACAGCTCAGTGAGGTAAAGTAATCTTGAGTGTTTAGATAGTTAACTTTAGTCTAAGTTCAAACGATTTGGTCACAATTTATGTAAACACATATTTCCAAGGCACTCCTTTATAATTATTGGGATAAACAGGTTTGAAATCATTCCAATGTATACTATAGGACAGTAACCAAAAATATCCTTTAAAACTGGAGAGATAAAAACAATTTTTTTTAAGGTAAAATAAGATATGAATAAACAACACAAATAAAATAAGTTACATCCATTTGTTATTGGCTATGGTAGGTTATTGGTTATGTTCACATACTTATTTGATTACATCCACTTGTCTAAGATGACAACAGAGACTTTCGACCCAAACCCAGCTGTTGACTTGTGGATGCAGGCAGCTAATCGCAGACTCAACCAGAGAGAAAGTAGTAGGCCTACATCATCAGCTACCATGTCTGACAGAGAGGAAGACAGAGAGGAGAACAGTCAGGAGAACAGAGAGGAAGACAGTGAGGAGAACAGTCAGAGGGTAGTGATGACAGCTTGTAGGATTACTGGTCGTGCTAATGTTGTCTTGTGTTCACCTCTGCATGTGTGTTCAGTGCCGTTTGTCTGGCAAATAAAGTCAAGACCCCTCAAAAGTTACGGTTTATTTCATTTTAAGGATGAGCACCAAGCAACATCTCCAGGTGCTCCTTTGAGAACCAGGGCAAAAAAGTTATGTGCACCCCTGTCTATATTGCCCCTGAATGGAGGAGGGACGCTGCAACGCTGGAGTGAGTAACCCAGTCTCAGTGTCCTGCCCCTCTACTCTGTCAGTACACAGCTTTTGTGGGGCTACCATTCCCCACAAACTGTGTTCAGGGGACATGCCAGCAGCTGTGGAGCCAAAGCTAAGAAGCTGTAGTATTCTCTGGTGGCCTACTCCGATGCCAAACCTTCCATAAGAAGGGAGTTTTGGCATGGGGGCTGACACAGAAAGGGGGCGATTTTCTACTGAGGTCCTTGAACGCACCGCGGCACGCTCCCGTGGGGCCGCGGCTCTGTCCTAATGCCGTCTCTTTGAAACGGACATTATGGTGAAATGTGGAGAGAGAGATGACTCTTACTCTGGGATAAATGCAATCGTTTTCACTGAATGCATTTCTCACACACACACACATCACTATCTCTTGAACCCGCACAGTGTTTTGACAGCACTTCGGTTTATTCCACTCACGTGCACGCGCCCACTTGCTGGCTGACTCCTAGTCCTATACTTAGTATGAAGCTGGAGCGTCGGAGGCTGCACTCTCAGGACCGCACTCTCAGGACCGCACTCTCAGGACCGCACTCCCACGACCCTAGTTGTTTTGCGTATTG
This sequence comes from Gymnodraco acuticeps, assembly GCF_902827175.1. NCBI lineage: Eukaryota > Metazoa > Chordata > Actinopteri > Perciformes > Bathydraconidae > Gymnodraco > Gymnodraco acuticeps. Next base: position 907,560 of record NW_022990391.1, read on the forward strand.
TGTTGTGTACTTACCAGAGGTGGGACCAAGTCATTGTTTTGCAAGTCCGAGTCAAGTCTCAAGTCTTTGCGCTCAAGTCCGAGTCAAGTCTCAAGTCTTTGCGCTCAAGTCCGAGTCAAGTCTCAAGTCATTGTTTTGCAAGTCCAAGTCAAGTCTCAAGTCAGGATGGGCAAGTTCAAGTCAAGTCAAGTCCTAAACTTTGACAAAACGAGTCATAAACAAGTCATTATGTGTTTTTCACCAAATGTAATGACATCGATCAACAGAATAATACTTAATAATCAAATTGCTCTTTATTAGTCACATTAATAATTTAATAATCCATTTTCTCTCTGCTGGTAAAGTAACGTGTGTTTTTCTAATTTAAGAGGGATCAGTAAGGTAAGGCTACCGTGACGGTTTGATTCAGAAGGAGTTTAATGGATAAGATCCCTGATGTTGAGGTAACCAGAATGTTTATTTCCACTGTGTACAACATGTTATAAGGGACCCACAATCTATCTTTATGCAAGGGATAATGTGCAGCGAGGCGGTCTCTATGGGGAAAAGAACACCTGAATCTAGATCCCTCTGCAGGTGGTACTTTAAGTATATTTTGATGCTAATACTTTTGTACTTTTACTTGTAACATTTTGAATGCAGGACTTTTTATTGTACAGGGTTCCTGCAGGTTTCGCCAACTCAAATTTAAGACTTTTTAACACCTTTTTAAGACCACTTTGAATAGAATTTAAGACCTATTTCACGGCAATAAAGTATGAAGGAAAATGTAGATAAAGAAGAAATACGTCCCATAATCACTTACAAAGTAAATGTATTCATGTTCAACATAAGAACAATGACTGAACACAACAGCGTAACAGTACAGAACTGTGTTAGCGTGTTAGACAAAAAGTGTATGTGTGTGTGTGTGTTAGGGCTGTGCAATTAATCATATTTTAATCGCAATTACGATTTTGGCCTGCCACAATTACGAAAACAACATAATCGGGAAAAACGATTATTTTGCTTTATTAGGTTGTGACAGTGCACTACAACATATTTGATCTAATTAATTTTTTAGTAATGTATCATTTATTTAATAGTTTGTATTGGTTTTTCAGTTGAATTATACGTTCAGGGTAATCAACAGTTAAAAAGATACTGTTCACATTATTATTTGTTTTAAAGTTCAATATTTCAAAGTCAATGAATAATCGTATTTAATAATCATGATATTAATTATTGACCAACATAATCTTGATTATTGCCATAATCGAGCAGCCCTAGTGTGTGTGTGTGTGTGTGTGTGTGTGTGTGTGTGTGTGTGTGTGTGTGTGTATGTGTGTGTGTCTCTGAGAGAGAGTGACAAGAGCTATATTCAGAGCTCTGCTGCCTTGGCTACACTATTTCATCGTTGCTGTTGTATGATTGGTGTTTAGCTACGGTATTTAGCGTCTACAGCACCTCCGCTTTTAGGGTTGACGTAGACCCAAACTTCGCCCGGAGGTCCCACGGTGTTGTTGCGGGAGCTGCTGCATTAGCTGCTGCTGCACTAGCTAACGCTACATTAGCTGCTGCTGCACTAGCTAACGCTACATTAGCAAAACAAACACTAATTTATTTTGCAAAAGGTGCAGCGGGCTTCAAACACGTCCCCTCCACTGGTTTCAACCAAGCACTAAATTAGATGTTTTCCAACCAAATACGGTTGAACTTACACTTCCCCATATTTATTTGTAAGTAGATTCGAAGATAGGCTACATGAGCTGAAGCTTGGTTGCTAGGTTACTAGCTGGGTGTTCTCCAATAAGGGGCCGGGGGAAACAAAGTTAGTGATTACTGGTTCCATGTTGATTTAATTCAATACAAATTGTTGGGGGAACTGAAAGGCTATTACCGTACTGGTTACTTTGCAGCCCGGACATTTCCCCCAAAACACATTTAGACGCTATCGCAAAAATGGAAATGGGGGACCCTGATGTAAACAAGACGAAAGTCTTTCTCTGGTCTGCATCCCCTTAACAATTGTATGTTTTGAGCTGTACTGTACTGTACCCAATATACAAGCTGTTAATACACTTTTCAATCAATCAATCAATCAATTAAATCAATCAGCAACATAGAAATACCTTTCAAATCTGATAATTTTTAAGACCTTCTGAATCATTTTTAAGACTTGTTAAGACCCCGCGGGAACCCTGATTGTAACTTGTTTTAATTGTCTGAACTTCTCCCACCTCTGACAATAAATCCTGAGTGGTTACCAAAAAAAAACCCTGCTCTGAAGGTTATTTTCATTTTACAAATCCTGCATTCAGCTTTGCTTTCTCCAATATCATTGAAAAGCAGCCAGATGCTGCTTCTTTTTTCGGTTTTCGCTCATTTCTTGACTTTTTCCGACGCGCTTGCATTAAAATCCAGCTCCCCGTCTCCCCCGTCGCTCTGTGCAGCTGGCCTGTACCACTACACATGCTGTGCCCCCCACCCTTCTTTCACATAATGGTATGATCCTAGTGTGTCCTCGCATATGATTGGCCGCATGGTGGCCCAGCTAAATAAAGACCCGCCCCTGCCTGCAAGGATTCTCAGCAAGAGTAGGAGCGGCTGAAGATTCTGCTCTCCCCGACGGGAGTCTGCTCTTCTAGCGGCAGCTCGCGATCGGCGTGTTGGAGACCTCTGAATTAAAGTAGCAAGTCACCTCAAGTCAGAAGGCTCAAGTCCAAGTCAAGTCCCGAGTCATTGGTGTTCAAGTCCAAGTCGAGTCGCAAGTCTTTTGTGATGTTGTCAAGTCGAGTCTCAAGTCATAAAATGTGTGACTCAAGTCTGACTCGAGTCCAAGTCATGTGACTCGAGTCCACACCTCTGGTACTTACCATACTCTGTATATATAAAGTAACATATTATATCTTATATTATTAATATATATATAAATAATTCTGATAAAATGTTATTCCAGCGTCAATAAATGAGTGTTAATCCCAGTGTGTTTAGTGTACAACATCACATGTCATTTCACCTTCAATTCACGGTTTTCAAAACGTTAGCCACATGCTAATGCTAACCGGAAATGAAGAATCTTCAGAATAAAAGTGTTAAGTTAATAGTTAGTGTGAACTTCCGGGTTTTTCAGAATAAAACTGCTTTAAATTAAAACCCTGTATTTAATTTAAATTACGTCATATCAACATTGAGGTTTGGGAGGGAGGAAGGAAGATTAGGATTAGGTAAAAAGGTAGGGAGTGGTTAGGGTTAGGATGGGGGGAAGGGAAGGGTTAGATTGCGCACTGCATTGAGGGTCTTCAGGCGTTCATGTGAACGTGCTCCGTCACGTGCCGCCGTGACGTGCTCCGTCGGACCTGTGTGTGCGGTTCTACAAGTGCAGTCCTGTAACTGCTGTCTCCGACGCTGCAGCTTCATGCTACTCCCTATACTGGAGTTTACAGAGGGGGCGGGGAGTGTGGGACAGTGTTATTTCCTCTGGGGATGAGCAAGAAGCAGCCACGCTGCGACTACTCCTCACCCACGTGACCAAGGAGATCGATCCAAAGAGCCCTTCCGTAAACACGGGGGGCTCCCGGTCCGGGAGATCAACACGGTCCTTTTGGAAAGTGCGGCGTGATCCCTCACCGCCGGGATATCACACGGCAGACAACGGCGGCGGCCACGATCAAGATACAAATAATCGCTCTGGTGAGGTGGGGGCATCTCCAGCAATGAGCTAGATGCCCAACACACCCGTGTTTATTTGCAGTCGCCTTGTCACGCGGCAGCGTGGCAGAGCTCTTTTCAGCTCCCTGCCCAGCCTGCTGCCCGCTGGGAGCATCTGCGCTCCGCCGCCATGGTCATCACCGGGCGGTGGACCTCCATGGACCGGACCCGGAAGTGCCCGACAACGGAAAACGGAGCCATCCGCCCCGCTGGAATGGCGAACGTGAATGGCACCGCCTCGGCCGTATCCTGGTCCCCCTCTAAGCAGAGGTGGTGGAGATCGGCGCAGGCGATCAAACCAGGGCAGGTGGGGCATGGCCGAGCTTCCAGTAATGGTGAGTCAATTTTTCGTTTCTTCTAATCTTCGTTCGTTTAACTCTTCGGTTGTCAGCTCGTCTGAAGAGAAAAAAGGATAGCGGGTGTAGCCGCCTTTATATACTGTGGGCCTGCGCGCGCATTCAGGTAGGCTCGCTCCGATTGGCCGACTACGTTTACGTAAACTCAGTAGGTGAAAGCATGCACAGCATGATAGAGAGTAGTACCCATAGAGTCCAGTAGAGGGCGGAGTGAAATATAACAAAACATTACTTATAGTGAAAACCAGGGCCGTTTCTAGCTTTTTGGGGGCCCTATGCAAGATGCTGTTTGGGGGCCCTAGTTTTGACAGTTTTTTAACTACAATGGGGGGGATTCCTAAGCCTTTAAGATGATCTGTGGAGATGCATCAATCTGTTACACTTTAATAGGGAAACAGGCTAATTTCACGAAAACCAAGCAATTGAAAATTACAAAAAATGATATTAAAAAGGTAAACAATAAGGCTCCTCTATGTCAATAAATGCAAGAGATGCAGCATTTTCTCAACAATGTTTCATTTACATTTGTCATCTTCCTCAGATTCAGATCGTTGGGCTGTCAGCTCATTTTAATTCTCCCCAAATATATTGAGGCTGAACCTGAACTTTGAATTCTATGCTCCCATCATAATCTTGGCGATCTTGTTAAAATTGTGAATGCAGAATTAAAAATACTATGTAACTGGTTATAAATTATCCCTTAATGTGCCAAAACAAATTACATGTTATTCAATACAAAGTCTGAGAGTAGAAATGACTGCATTATACGGATTTGCAATACAGAGATAGAAAAAGTTGGTGCATGTAAATTTTTAGGACTGCTTGTTGACGAAAAACTCAATTGGAAGCACTATATAAATTATGTACAGACTAAACTGTATTTTGTATTATACTAAGAACATTCTTGAAGAAAATATACTCTTTATAACAGTCTATTTCTCCCTTACCTTTACTACTGCTCCGAAATATGGGGAAACACGTACTCAACAAATCTACAAAAAATAATAACATCCCAAAAAAAGTATTACGAATAGCCTGTGGTGTTGGTAAATATGAACACACAACTCCCATATTTAAAAAAACTCAATCTATTAAAATGTGTTGAGATAGTACTGCTTAAAACAGTACTGATTATGCACAACATTTTCCATAAGAAAATGCCTAATAACATTCAAAAGCAGTTCCAAACCACAGCGTGAACATATGAATGTAAAAAAAGTCACTTAAAAATAAGTGTTCACAATGTTTATATGCAATTATGCATATATTATTATTATTATTATTATTATTCATTTGCCAAGTACATGTGTACCTATTTATATATAGTTTATATATTTTAATTTCCAAAAAAATATAGTCAAACTGCTATTGACATGTGCAGAAAATGACCCTATATCTAGTTTTAGAATATATATATATACATATATATATATGCATTTATTGTTTTCCTGCCCTAACTTTTATTACATTTTTTCTCCTGTTTTCTTTATTTCTTTGTACTCCTTCATTTCTATACATTTTTTACGCAATAATGCCGCTGTATTAGGATGATACACGGGAGGGCTACTTTCCACAACCTATGCTTCAGCCCTCCCGCTTCTACTAATTTTGTTCATCTTTGTGTGTATGAATTACACTTTTTTAGTTTTTCGGATGAATAAAATAAAAAAAATAAAAATACTTTCAGCTTGGGGGCCCCCTAGTGGCCGCGGGGGCCCCTATAGGAAGAAACGGCCCTGGTGAAAACCACCCTTGAATGATGGGATGGTAGACTAAAAGCTTTAGGAATCCAAACTATAACATATAAGTACCCTGTATCAAGATTGATGCTAAACAAGTGACATTTGACCTTTTTAGAGAGATTTAGAAAAGAAAACCCACTTCTGGGGTCATTTGGGTGCATTTTCCATATCTCTGGAACCCCTCTTTCGATGTTGATGATTGACACCTCTTTTTAACCGTTAGAGCCAATAGAATTGAGGGAAAGTTCCTCAAATCCATCTAAACGTCATTGGTGAATGGGTGATGCATAGCCAGAATGCCCCGGAACCGGATGCTGCGATACACTCTGGTGGCTATCATTAGCAGCTAATATGAAAACTCCGTTATTAGGGCTGTGCAATTAATCGTATTTTAATCGCGATTACGATTATGGTTTGCGACGATTATGAAAACAGCATAATTGACAAAATACGATTATTTTGCTGGGTGCGCTTTCGCCCCTCCCTAAAAGCCCACTCGGCCACGTGGGAGTGACATGTGTTGTGAGTGTTCAGCGCGAGCGAAGATGTCAGATCAAGAGCAGCAACTCGTTAAAAAGAAGGGTAAAACTATTTCCACTATTTGGAAGTACTTTGGCTTTCAGGAGTCCGACGTGGAGCAAAACAAAGTACAGTGCAGGATTTGTTACCAGGTTGTGTTGGCACCACACACTAACACAACCAATCTCTTTCATCATCTGAAATACAACCACAAAGTGCAATACGACAAAAAGCAGACCAACAAGCAGATGCCCGCTCGACTTCATCCACCACATCATCACAGTCATCGATTCAGGACGCATTGTACAGAGCAACGGCCTACGCGACGAGCTCGCAGAGACACAGAGATATTACAGGTGCCATTACATTTCACATCGCTAAAGATATGTGCCCAGTTAGCACTGTTAGCAACCAGGGCTTTAAGCAACTTGTCAACACGTTGGACAAGCGTTACGCGATGCCGTCTCGGTATTATTTCAGCAGGTCTGCGCTGCCTGCACTATATGACAAATGCCGTGGGGAAGTTGAGAGAGATGTGGCTTCAGCTGACTACTTTGCTACCACAACAGACCTATGGTCTAGCCCAGGGGTACCCAACCAGTCGATCGCGAGATGTGTCTAAAAATAGAACAACAATATTCTGTTTTATCGTTAATGTCCTGTAACATAATCTTCCTGTGCCAGAATAATGCACTTGAACGCATCAAAGCTTTGTGATTGGCCGGCGTCACCCCATGTGTCGGGGCGTGGCTGAGGGTCTTCAGTACAGGTGGCAATATTGTCACCTGTATTTTGGTCTAATTTATTTTTATTTATCATATTAATAATATATGTTTAGTATGGTTTTGGAAGTGCGCTCCAACATATTTGTTGATCTTGTTTATTGGTAAAATATTATTTGTTTTAAAGTTCAATAAATGGTCAATAAATAATCGTGATATTAATTATTGACCCAAATAATCGTGATTATGATTTTTGCCATAATCGCACAGCCCTATCCGTTATTGACATACAAATGGAATGATGGATTATCAGAAATCATTTCAAAGTGACACAGACACATTGGATTAACCTATGGATTAACCTTCAGCAGCGGTTTTATCGTTTTAATGCCATTGAATGCGACTTTTGATCAGAATAACAGCTAAGGTAAGACGATGTCCCGTGAATGCTCCGTAAAGCTCCGTGTTGTGATGTCATTGTTTGCTTCCCCTGTCGCGAGTTCTGATCGCTCAGTGATGATACTAATACCTGTAGAATCTGTGGAATCTCAGCTTGCTAATCGATATCTTGTTTGTGCAGTTACGATAAGTAATAAGGGTATTTATACCTAGAGTTCTGTGCTAAGCAGTGGCGAGCCGTGACTTTTATACCTAGGCCCTCTGATGGTCAATTGTACTGTCACTTGACTTCACTCTCTCCTTCAGTTACTATAGCGGGCCCTCTGTGAATTTACAGCTGGACAACCAATCAGCTCCTGTCCTCCCATAACTCGCAGAGACAAGCTTCTTTCATTTAACCCTTCACATTCAAACAGAAACTGAACAGGCAGATTGGAAGGATTTATTTCTTTGGAAATGTTATTTTGGTAAAACTAATGAAAAATATAACAAAATATATCCTAAAAAGAAATGTTGTTTTTTTTTTTAATGTTTTCAAATATTATTTTTTAGAATATCTTATCTTGACGGCTTGCCACTGGTGCTAAGTGTGTTAGCATTTTTTCGCTCAGGGCTCATTTAGACGCTTCTTGTAAGACTTGTGCTTTGTTTTGGTAAAAATTGTTCGTATCGTCAGTTAGCTGAGTTTCTTCCCGTTAAGTGAGTATGACACATTCATAGGTTTTTAAATGTTAAGAAGCCCTGAGACACAGTTTTGTGGAAAAAAAACCTGCAGATCTCGGGCTTAACAGGTTAAAGGATTTGCCAAGGAAAAAAGGAGATGAACAATATAGGCGAATATAAATGTGCAGTCACATACCCATCATCCATTCTGCTGAACTGTCCTCTGGTCTGCATATTTAACTGATTCTTAGCCTGCTCATAACCATATCTGCTTTAGTCAATACATGCTGTAGGAGCCATGTTATGGGTGTTGTTGGTGTCTCAGTTTACTTTATTTATATTTATAGTGCAATACTATTTTGAACACTTGGCGGTGGCAGGGTTTATAAAAGGGGTCACAGGTGACAGGAAAGGAGGAGGACACAGGAGGAAGAGCACAACGATTCCACCAGCCCGGCAGATGCTCATACCACAACCTTTGACACAGTATAATTAAACCTTGGTATGTAAAGCAAAATAAACATCATTCTAAACTGCAGCAAAAGACCGGAAATCATCTGTTTGTGTCTGCGTCTGGATCACTCTAAACCTCCTGTGAAGTAATGGCAATAAAAGAAGAGGACATTGGAACAGGTCAAATTGCCATTACACATGTCTACAATCAAACAACAGAGGCACCACCTAAAGATAAAGATGGACGTCACAGTGTTCCCACCTGCCTGCTGTGACCCCGCAGTGACCTAAACCTGCTAAAAAAATCCTGAAGGGAAAAGGTCTATCTAATATCATAATATGCATAAAGTCTAACATTCAAACACATTTAATGATTTAATATTAACAGATAGGTTAGCTTAACAAATCGCCAAATAGGCTGTTTATTTAGTTCATTAAAGATTGAGGCCAGTGTCACATCGGCCCATCGTTTGCTCCTGGTGTTTCAACAGTAATTTGATGAAGTAAGTACCTCAGTGAAGAGATGCTGGATGACTGTAGCCAGAGCCTCCACCCTCCGGTTCCCCTGCAGCAGCAGCCTCCTCAGCTGGCTGAGGGCCTGGTTCTTCTTCTCTGCCTGCTCTTTACTCTGGTTCTGTTTAGCAGCGACCGTCCGCTCTGCCCCCCAACCCCCCCCTGCACCCGGCCGGGGTGCATTCTGTAGGCGGGATCCTGCTCTGGACCTCAACGCAGTTTTTGGTTTCAACCCGAGACCAGAGGCTCCATTGCAGTGGCTCTCAGGGGCCGGCCCCGGGAGAACTGCTGTCCCTGGTGCATGCACCACCTCTGGTACCTAAAGCAGGAAAGAAGGACAATGAATGAATCCTAATGTACAATATAAGATCAAAGGTCTGCACAGGAAATATTCATGCATGAGGCCCAATATGTATAAAAGTTATATGGTAAAATATTATTAAGGGGACTATACCATTTTCATCTATAGAAACCGGTGTATAAACACCAGCAATCAGTCTGAAAGCTACAGCAAACACTAGAGAACCACCACAGGAAAAGCCTTCTTGCTTTATCGTGTTCATATCCTCTGTATATTTTGTACGTATTGGATGAGTGCAGTGCAGTATTGTGTTATTTTTTCATCTAATTCAATCAATCAATAATTTATAAGATACTGCTTGGTAAAGGTTCTGACAGGGTGTTCTGCCCATGATGAATGTGCATCATAAAGCTGAAAACTGGATCGGACAGCACATACCGGGTCGGGTGGAGGTAGCTGCTCCCTCTGGCTGTTCCCTGCTGCTGATGGCACTGATGGAGCTGCTGATGGAGCTGCTGATGGAGCTGCTGATGGCACTGATGGAGCTGCTGATGGAGCTGCTAATGGAGCTGCTGACGGGGAGCTGCTGGTGCTGTTTGTGGGTCTGCTGCTCGCCTCCCGCGGCTTGTTTTTGTCCACTGCAAGAGAATGGTGTCCTCTTAGTGTGTGAGTGGCAGGTACAACATTCAACATGGTCCACACACACAGAATATCTCTCAGCCCATCAACAATGTAGAGAGTTCATGCCACAGACCACACACAACACACAACACACAGCAGACCACACACAACACACAACACACAGCCATAAACAGCCATCCATCCTCTGAAGAGAAGAACACAGTTATAACAGAGGAAAGAGAGAACATAAACAGTCAACCAGTCTCCACCAGCACAATATCTAAACCCTGCCCACACACACACACACACACACACACACACACACACACACACACACACACACACACACACACACGCACTTGAGAATACACCCTACTAACTGTTCTAGGCTTAGACAGATGCATCATGGGAGTGCGTGGAAATGATGACCAGTTTGTGTATGTGTGCATTAAGGAGTGCATTACCAGAGACAAAGCAATTAGAGTCTCTCTCTCTCTCTCTCTCTCTCTCTCTCTCTATCTCTCTCTCTCTCTCTCTCTCTCTCTCTCTCTCTCTCTCTCTCTCTCTCTCTCTCTCTCTATCTCTCTCTCTCTCTCTCTCTCTCTCTCTCTCTCGGCTGCCTGGAAATGGTACTCAGAGGTTTTCAGTGTGATGAAATAAACCTGAGAGGCTTTCCTCACTCACACACTCCACAGACGTGCCTGTGAATGAGTCCATGTGCAGCAGCAGGTGCAGTCATAGGGTCCGTGATGCAGTGAAGGCACTCACTGTGTGTACATAAATCTTGCACATGCACGTATTATTCATAATTATCCTCACAGATAAATGTTTATTCAGCTACTCAGTGTTTTACCTGTAATTATTATGTTTTCATGATTCATACTCATAATTACATTACAATTTCCTTCAAAATATTTGAATCCCTCAAGAGCCACCTGTAATCAGTCTCCTTACACATACTGCCACCTACTGGCTCTCTATCTGTATCTTTAGTGTATGGTCTGTATACGTCTCCAGAGCTGTGAAACGAGGTGAATGATTTAAATGGGTTGGCCACTTCAGTATGAGATTGATAAGGGTGAAGACATTCATTGGCTCACACTGACTTGTGAGCAACAGTTTAATCAAAGACTGTGAAATGCTGGCTCCCTTAAATGAATCAAAGAGTCATCAGGCAGCCTCTATTGACAGGAACCGTCTCTGTCAGGTCACTTCCTCTGTGTCTGTTTCACTTTGTACAACCCGCTCAGTTTACACTGTACACACTATGCTCTGCATTCATGACCAGGGGCCTCATTTATAAAGCCTTGCGTAGGATTCACGTGGGAAGGTTGCTTACGTAGGACAAAGCAAATAAATACGCACAGACATTTTCCGATTTATAAAACGCACGCACGTCCTACGCCGGTTTCCCTTTATAACGGTACGTCCACACGGCAGCGTGCGTTGAAGCTTGCCAGTGTCTGGCGCGCGACCAACAACCAATCACATTAATCTCCCGCCCCGGACACACAAGCAAGCGCTTGTACTGGCATATGATTTGATTGGCTGACACTTCCGTCGAAGCTTGAAAAGTTGAACTTTTCTCTACTTTTGAAGCGAGCAAAGCGATGCGACGGAACCACAATGCAGTTCGGCAAAGCCTGACGTTACCCCATTCAAAGTGAATGGGAAGCGTCTCCGTTGAAGCAACGCACGCTGCCGTGTGGACGGGCCGTAAATCACAATCAACTCGAAATGCGGCGCAGATTTTGCGGGCTTCACGTAACGCCCATATTTGCCTATAAATAGTCAAAGAAACGCCCATTCATTCATTTTGACTGACTTTATGAAGAAGATCGCAGGAAATGACGACAGAACAGCTAAAAAAGACATCTCACACCGTGTCAGATTCTGGTTATTTTGGGGAGGTGGAGATAAATCATATTGTTTGGTGGATGCAGTTTGAACCAGAGTAGCAGCATGGAGGTCGGATCGTCACCAAAATAAATAAATAAGTGGTCCGAAAAAAGTTAATGACAAAATACACATAACCTTCCTCAGGCAGTGTGTTTGTGCCGGGGACAGGAGCCCCCCCCCCCCTTGATGATAATCGGGGGATCCCTGCGGAGTGGAGTCAATTCATGTTTATTTTTTTATTCTGTGGTTTGTGTTCCAGCTGTCAATCAGCTGTGAGCAGCGTCTCCACTGCACCCTGTGCGTCTCAACCCCCCTGCAGCAACTCTATCCAGCACTTAAAGATCAAATGCAAAGCTTCCAAATATGCTACATTTTTATAGAAATGTTGTTTTTAAGACTGCCTGTATTTTTTATTTTATTTAAATCGAGATAATACACCCAAAAAAAAGCTTTTTATTAATCCAAAACTCGACCCAAAGCCGTCTGAATTTCTGACATGTAATTCCCAGCAGCCTCCGCGCGCGTGACGTAATAGTGGCCAAACAGTCTCTGGACCAAATATCCCGACTCGGCAGTCTCGGTCACATGTTTTTCGAAAATAAAACTGAATTAACATGGGTTATTGTTGAGCTTTTTGTTGTACGAACGGTGCGGGATCTGGGAAAGTTTTACATGCATTTCCCAAAGACCAAATCATCCGCAAAAAATTGATTTTTTTAGTGAATCGTGTTGGATGGCAACCGACAAAATGGAGCAAGTTGTGTTCTGACCACTTCGCGTGTACGACGTTGATCCTGCTATCATGAAGTCTGTTGGTGGAGAAGCATTAATAGCACGTCGGAGGCTGAAACCCGGAGCCGTCCCCTCCACATTTCAGCACAAGAAACCACTGAAAGAACGAAAGAGCCGGGCGATGCAGAAACGCCAAAGAATTGAGGTAAACAACTTTTGATTAGATTTCAAAGCGCACGGAGCACAGCAGATAACGGAATTGCAGTTTTATTGCTTATAGAGGTGGGCACCGTTAGATTCTGTGTCTTTACGATCATAAACAATGTGTTGGATGTGGAGCTAGGATAAGTAATAAGGGCGCTAGGAGTGATAGGTTAGCATTTTTCGCTCGGGGCTAATTCACTGTTAGCATTGTAGTTTATCTGCAGCTCATTCATCGCTCCTCCACTCATAACGGAAAATGTCGAACGTCCTACAGTCGGTGATGCAGACTTCTTCTCCCATCTCTTCCTTCACTTTCCCATAGTTGTGGCAGCACTTGTTTTCTCGGCTTGTATGCATGGTCTGGCAGTTTCCACATCTACACCAATTCTCAGCACCCTCGGCCTCTTCCTCAGATGGCGAACTTGAATCATCGCCATCAGCACTTTCATCGGTGATATCAGGTGACGTTTCCTTGTATTTCCTCTTCGACATCAGAGGCTCGTAGAGATAGGGTTGGATGTCGACAACATACTCCAGATATTGGGTGGCCTCCGACTCAGAATCAGACATGATAAGCCGGGTGGAAATATGTTAGGCATTGAACAAATTCCCGTCCACCTCGTCCTTGTGAGGTGAGTCCGCCTGGACTTTATTTTTCTAAACCTCTCTAAAAAGGTCAAATTTAACTTGTTTTGCATCAATCTTGATACAGGGTACTTATATGTTATAGTTTGGATTCCTAAAGCTTTTAGTCTATAGTCTACTCAGATTCCGACATGATAGACGAAACTAGTTGTACTATCGGCGGAAGCCGCTGTGATTGATAAGCCAGGTGGAAATATGTTTGGCACATCTGACGTCACGCGCCGCCATCTTGCGGCGGAGAAAATAAATCGTCGGACTTGGTGTTGGGGGTTGAACAAAATTAATATTGCGCATTGCCAGACTCATATTATCTCCGATTTTAATACTGCAATATCTTAGATAGTGTTGTAGCTATATGATTTCGATTGTACTGGCAATTATACAAAAAGCTTTGCATTTGATCTTTAAATGAAATAAAACTAATGTGTTGTGTTATATCAGCTGCCAAATCTACCAAATGGTGTTCTTAGTTTCCATACCTCCTGTGTTTTATGAGCGACTTATCAAGTCTTAGCAAACGGCATAAAACATGATTAAACATGATTAGGATGGGTATCGTTAGGATTTTATCGATACCGACACTGCTTATCGATACCGGTATTTTTTGATACTCTTATCGATACTTTTCAATAATTTGGTGCTCAAAATTATAGACATGATTACAAGATGTGAAGATTAAACAACGGTCATTTTATTGTAATTTATTATTTAATGTAACTTTTTCAATGTCATACCAAGCAGGTATGAGTGTGTTTGACAGTGTGTCTCTGGAAGGGGGTGGTAATTAGGGGCAGTTCATAAATCCATGTAAACATGACCATTAATCAGTTAAAACGAGAAGCTCCGGTCGGCTAACCATTATAATCCATTTATTGCGTTTATTATTTATAATTGTAATGATGGATTATCAGTAATCATTTCAAAGTTACACAGAGACATTGGATTAACCGTTTGTATGCCCTTGAACACAACTTTTGATCACAAAACAGCAAAGGTAAGACATAATTACAGGGTTTCCCACACATAGACTATACTTGGGCGGGCCGCCCAGGTATATTAACGGCCGCCCAAGTATATTTCGCGACCCATTTAGTTTTTTTTTTTTTTTTTATAATTTGTTTTTTTAAATATATATTTTTTTATTCGTCCGTGACCACGACGCCATCTGCGATCGATTAACTTGTAGACAATGATCCCTCGCTCCCTTGCTCTGATCTCGCCTCCTTCTGGCCTGTTAAGTGGCCTGCCTCACACAGGGTGACTGGCTGTCCACATGATGTGGCCTGCCGACATGGCCACTGTCATACAGATCATAAATCAAAGCCCTTGATTGGTCTCTGTGTGTCATTCAAGCTCGGGATAACCTCAGCTCAGGTGAGGTAAAGGACTCTCTGAGTGTTTAGATAGTTAACTTAGTCTAAGTTCTCAGTGGGTCTCAAACGGTGTGGTCACCATTTATGTAAACACATATTTCCATTTGAGAGGGTAGTGATTGGTCTAATGGATAGTGAGGTGGGCTGAAGATCGGAAGGCTGTGAGTTCAAATCCCGCCAGGAACACCACCACTAGTGTGCCCTTGAGTAAGGCACTTAGCCCTTAATTACTCCAGGGAGAATGTCCCTGTAATCGGTCATTATAAGTCGCTTTGGATAAAAGCGTCAGCTAAATGAAATGTAATGTGATTAGTAAAATATGCATGAATAAATAAATAAAAAGTTAACTAGGTGAAAAAAGGTAAGATACACTTTTAAAACTTGTTGAGAGAAAGCTAGTCTTTGCTGCTGCCTCAAAGAGGAGCAGGGGGAGAGGAGGGAGACAGGAGAGGCTGATTCAGGAGCACAGACACACTCACAACTATAAATGAACCAAAACTAAATTAATAAACAAGTTTCAGTGTTTTTTTCATATTGGAAATGGTATGTTATTGGTTATGGCCATGATTTTATGATTATTGAAATGTATACAGTTCTGTTTAATATAGGTGTTTCCATAGATCTAGTCTCTTTATTTTCCCCTCAAAATGCACCAGATTGATGCATTTAACTCCAAAATAAAAAATAAAATCTTACCGGGGGGGCATGCCCCTGGACCCCCCTAGAGGATTTGAGGTCGACCCCCACTAAAAATCACATGGATAGGTTCCTAAATATATTAATAAATACATTAATTTTTTTAAATAGTAACCCATTTCCATATGTTCATGTGTGGGTAGTAGATTTAAACTATAGGGCTATCATTATGGACCCTGCCTGTACCTGTACCTGTACCTGTTCGCTCTGCCATCGCGTGAAGGGTCTGCTAACAAGTGACCAACAGAAAGGTTAATGTTGTTGCACGTCACCTCAACCCCCCCCCGCTACCACCACCCCCCAAAGTATATTTCAGATCTGTGGGAAACACTGGCAGTCAATGGACCAGCACCAGAGGCATTCCCATACACACAGGCGTTGGAGCTGTTCTTCATGAAATCCCAGAAGGATGAAGTGCTCTGACAAACAGTGCCATCTTTGCGCAAAAAGATTATACCGGAATGAAAAGTCAATAAATAATGTTGTTAAAACTTTTTTTTTTTTTTCGCGCACCCCCCCCCCCTTGCCACCACCCGCCCAAGTATATTTCATATCTGTGGGAAACACTGTAATTATCATCATTGCTACGTAAAGTGAAGTTGTATGTGTGTGTTTTATTTATGCTAAACACCTTTTACAATTCTGAGTGAGTTCAGTTTAAAAGCTGCCTGTTACATTAACAACATTAGTAGGCTTAAGCTGGCTCCATTTATTTCACAGTAATTTCCCAATTTCAAAAATACACTGTACACAACATAACTCTTCAACTCTCTTTGCTATTAAACGATAATCCAAATGAGTCAACAACAAAAAAAGTATGCTAGGGCTAATGTTTGGTCTATTCTAACCAACAATCAGTAAAGTGCATTTACAAAGCTGGGATGAGTATTTACTTTTCTCAACAAAACAAGCTGGCAATTATTTAAAATATAAGTTCTTAAAGGAAATGAAAAATAAATGTTTTATGATAAAAACAGTCCATCATACTTCATAGAAATAAGGATGAGTCAAAAGAAATTCATAACAAAAATACGGGAGAAGTTTTGTATGAATGACTGTAAGCCCCGGAGTTGGGGACAGGCTTCAGTAGAAGCTGCTGGGTCGCGTCTTCCGAGTAAATGCCAGAAGCGCCGACACCTCCTCATCACTCCACCGCTCCATTGTTTTCTTTTGTGTTGCCATAAGTTAGTGTCTCTCTGTTGGTGCGCTGGGCTAATGCTAATGCTAATAATGCTAATGTGAGCAAATAAAATGGCGGCTTCACACAACTTTTCCTCCCCAGGAAAGTACCTACTCTCTAGCAGGAACTATCTGGGGGTGAAAAGGTTCGCGCAAACCTTTTGGTGTGAAAGCAAAATCCCAAGAACTATCGGCCTAGTTCCTGGGAAAAGTACTCCGGTGTGAAAGCGCCTAATGTACTCCTGTGAACATCTTTGAGGATAACCAGGGTGCAATTGCTCTATCCGAGAACCCAGTATGTCGTCAAATATGTAAACTATGGATATCAGGTATCATTTTGTTGGTCTGTACTGAGTGATAACGTCGATGGTGTTTGTTTATTTGTTCCTTCGTCATGTGTTGAACAAAGTTCACGGTATTCCTACCCTAAGATGGCAACGTCATCACAAACCGAATGCTGCAGTCCAGATCTACTGAGCATCTCTGCTGAGCCTGGCAACAATATTCAATTGAAATGTCCTGCCACCACATTAGAACAACAACAGCAACCTCCACATCAGATTAAAGTGTGCACGACTGACCAGACTCAGCTACTCCATTGTGTCTTGGTGAGTGTGTGTGGACATGCACATGTGGGGGCTGAAGCCTGCTCTAACCTACATTTCAGGGCGATGGCAGGCAGCAGCAGCAGCAGGGAGGTGGGTCTGTGGAGCTCAGAGAGAAACACACTGCAGCAAAACACGTGCTGCACAGCGTACAACACAGAGTGGAACATCTGAACCGACTGAGGGAGAGAGAGGAGCATGTTCTAACAACAAAAGGAACATCAGCTTATTCGAACATGGAGACCATTTAGAGGGTTATGGATAAAGATGATTTTTTACAGATTATGAAGGCATTACTGAGACACCAGAATACATTAATGATTTAGAGAAAGCTTGTGGCCTAAAGATTCTGGCAAACAAGTCCAACCCACGTGAAGCTGTTAAAGTCCATCTGGAGCAATGTTAGTTTAGCTTTTGGGCCTGCCAGTGATCATGTTCTTCACTCAAATCTCCAAAAAACACAAGCACCTCTTTGATGTTTGGAAGAGCAGCGCAAACCTTTAGCATGAAACTTCCCTGGATGCTTACATAATGCTAGCATTATTGTTAGCCTGGCAGGCTTAAGCTATTAGCAATGCAATCCTCTCTAACTCTAACCCTTCCACAAGGAGAGCACTCTTATAACAGTTAAATGAATAAAAGCCCAATGCAGCTATGTTGGTTAGTGTGTGTGTGAGTCACGTGGTGAGCGCCCCTCTGAGTGGGTAAAATGGCTAACAGGAGCCAGCAGCCACAGCTATTCATAACGCCACTGTTCAAGCACTCGTGCAGAAAGCTTCCATGCACACACACACACACACACACACACACACACACACACACACACACACACACACACACACACACACGTTAAGACAAGTGACGACCCTATTGTAACCCTATACATCCATGACGGCTGTGGTAGCCGGCATGCACACTACTGAAAGCACCCACAGTGGGGGAGAAAGGGAGGCAGCAATGGCCAACCCCATGCCGGAAAAGAGGAGCAGAGGCAGGTTAGGGTGAGGTGGTGGACATTGGGCTAGCCTTCCCATAACTAAAGATTTATCTGAAACAAGAGAGAGAGGAAACCTCACCCATTAAACAATGTGAAATAGGAGGAGGATGGATTAAAGAGGGATGAACTCATGTGGAACAGGGTGATACAGAAATATTGTATTGATATGGAAAAAAGATACACACTTCCCAAACTTGAACAGATATGATACTAAATAAGCTTAAAGACATCATTTGAACAATTCTAATCAGTAGCTAATGAAGGGGAAGCATTATGATGTATGCTCTCAGGAATGTATGAGTATTCTTAGCACAATTAGCTCCTGTGCTAGGTTGTGGTAGCATCCCACTTTAACCACACCCAGCTATGTGTATCTACAGTGCATTAGGAATAGATTGATTCTCTTGCACCCTGAAACACATGGTAAAGAGTGATAGGAACAAATATGGATGAATGGGCAGGTTGGAATGGAACTGTGACAATCACTACTTTCTCTAAGAAACACAGCAATCAGGTCCCAGGAGGTTAATGACAGTGATGAACCTGTGGGCCTGAAACATGTTGATGGATCAAACATTGATGGCTGGATGATGGGGGGGTATGGAGGACTGTGATGTATCCAGACCTGCGTGGAAGACCACAGTGTTCTTCCTGCATCCCGACAGCAGCTGTAGGTTTCGGAAAAGCCCTTTGGCTGTCAGCTTCACATGGAAGTTGGACAGCGACAGTCTGGGAGACCATAGCATGTCGTCTTCTGTCCCTAAACTGATGTTTCAGTCTGGACTGTTTTTTTTGTGTAAGAAATGTGTACTTTCAGCGCCTTCTCTGCTCCACTCTCAAACAGTCGTGCAGGAAACACAGAGTTCTTTACGTGGTCCAAATCCCCAGTGTTGCTGGTTACTGTTGTCACCTACACTTCAGGATATGATGTCCTTATTATATTATTTTGTAGCGCCCCCAAAGCATTTCTGTACAAGAATGATTTGTAATTTACTGTAGTTGCTTCAAACTGAAGTCCTTACTCTCGTCAGAAGTATAAATTATTTGTCTTTAATGCCGAGATGTGTAAATAATTCCAATCAAAAATAAAAGCCTTTTGCTCCAAGAATGTCTGCCTTGCATCTCCATGTCAGCCACGTGGTGATCAGAAAATAAAAAATAAAACAGGAGTTATAATTTCAAAAGGAACAAGGAGTCTGTAAGGTCGCTTGCTGCCCGACGTCCATTCAAATCGAAACAGTCCCCAATGTTAAACAACAAAAAACAAAAACCGAAGGAAAGACAATAGAAAAGATAAAATGACGCCAAAAACAGCTCCGTGCTTCACCGTCGCTCAGGTGGCTAACTCATCCGACGGTACGAACCCCAGAGAGGCAGTACGCTGTGAGGGACGAGATCCTCACTGCAGGGATGATGAAGAGACCATCTCGCAAAGCACACCAGGGGTGTGTGTGTGTGTGTGTGTGTGTGTGTGTGTGTGTGTGTGTGTGTGTGTGTGTGTGTGTGTGTGTGTGTGTGTGTGTGTGTGTGTGTGTGTGTGTGTGTCCCTCACACACACTACTGCATGGTAGGACAAAGACAAGCAGCTATACACTGCCTCTATTCTACTGCTGCTTCTAAAGCTCTGTGAAGCCACTATAACCACACACACACTGCAAAGGATGCTGAGGAGGGGGAGGGGCAGTGGGTGGGATTTGAATAATCTTTCTCAGTGGCTCCCTCCCTTCTTCTCTCTCTCACCCCTCCTTCCCTCCGCCGCCCCCCCCAGTCCCTCCCTCTCCTCATCATTATTTCTCAGGTCTCTCATACTCCTTTGTGAGAGGGACGTGTCAGAGATCAATCATTTCAAGGTTAGATTTGATGAAAGGAATACACCTAGAGGGAGGAGCTACACACACACACAAGGCTATGGACATGTAGAAGTGTGTGATGCTGCTCTGTGTTTTTTTCTTAACAACGTGCTCTTCCCTTATCCTATATCAGTAAGTGTAAGCAAAATGAACTAGAATCAATATATTTGGCTCCAGTTCAACAGAATGGAGAGCTTCAGCCTTAAGATAAAGCACACCGTAGAATCAACGCCTTGGGATTTGTTGTAGTTGTAGAAATGGAGGGCTTGAATCAAACTCTCTTTTAATGGTCACACACACACGTGCACTGCACCGCACACACAGTTACATTCAGTCTCTGCCTTTACCCATCCTAGTATAGGAGCAGTGGGAGAACAGGAGATAAACGGCTCAGTCCAGTGTTTCTGATCTGTTCGGGGGTTAAACCCAACCCTCAGGGACTGATCCAGTGCAGAGGAATGTAAACTGTCAGGGAACATATAACTGTTCCTCAGGTCAACCCAAGAGGACTAGAAAAGACTAGATAGTCAGTGCCCATAAACGTTTACACACTTCTTTTAGGGAGAAGGTCCCACTCAAGTGTCCACCCTGAACAGCTGTGAGGGATCAGCCTCTGCTTACTCCTCAAACTGCAGCACAACAGCAGCTCGCTCTCACACTGCCAGGCTATGTTCTCAAGATTCAAAGAGAACGTTATGAGTTTAAATACAAAGTAGGCATTACAAAGCCATACAAATCTGTCCGTCCACAGAACTGAGATCATATTGTAATATACTGATCAGTGACTGCTATGGTATTCCTTATGGGACTCTAAACATGTGCTCATCTCAAATGATTAGTGATGCCTGCCTTCGGTCACACGGCGCTCAACCTGTTGTTTTAACTGCACTACATTGCCAGTGTCTATTAGAATGTATTTTAAAATAATTGTACTGTTTTTTAAAGCTCTTAATGGATAGGCATCCATGTATCTCACAGAGTCTCGTTCCCTGTCCCTGGACGAGCCCTGAGGTCCTCCTCAGCTTTTTAAATATCCCTAAAGTCCCCCAAAGTAAAATGGCGGAGACCGCTGTCATCCACTACGCTCCCAAACTGTGGAACACCAGGAAATATCAGAGAGGCCAGCTCAGTGGACATTTTTAAACTACAGCTAAAGACACATCTTTTTAGATTAGCTTTAGATGGTCTTTTAGTGTTTATTCTGTACCTACTTTTATATTGTTTTATTTAGTTTATAGGTCTTAAAGGGTTTTACCATATATTATTTATTTAACAGTTTTAATAGCAACATTTCCTTTTACGTTGGTCTTTTAATATTTTAATCGTTTAACCTTTATTAGAATTATGACTTATGTGTTTATTTTTGGTGTACCTATATGTTAACTTTATTTCATAGGGCTTCATATTGTTGCATCGATTAACTTAGTCGAGTCTTATTTTTCTGAGATGAATCATTATTTATTTTATTGTATTTTATTTTTATTATCATACCTTTTACCACCTGTGCCCTGTACCACGAAGCCAGTTCAACAGACCCTGGATATGCTTGAGTTATCTTAACTAACCCTAACAAACGAGATCTCGCTAAACGGTCCTACGGCGCTGGTTATCAACTCGGTAAATCAAGCCAGGGTTTCTCTCTCCAGCTGAGAACGCGTTCACGTGAAAGGGGCGGGGTTAGCTACATTTGACCAATCACAAACAGGGACAAGCTACTGACAGCACAGCATCATACTTCATTAATGAATAGTAAACTATAATATAAGACAAATATGAAGAAGTTAAACTTTAAACATCCATGACTTAAACACTTTATCCAGGATCAAAGCAACATAGTTGCACCTGCAAGGTGAATACAGCTGGTAACAGAACAAGTGTTTGAATAATACTTCTGCATACAGTATGTGACACTGTGAGTGTTGCACGGCCAGATACGGCTCAGCTGACTCAGATAAGGAGATATATGATATATTATGATGTGATATGAATGATAATGGGACACATCGACGTCTGTCGTAATGTTACTTTGATCCGGTTACTTATGTTGTGGCAGATATTTAAAGGTGGGGTAGGTAATTTTGAGAAACCAGAGGCCTGTACTACGAAGCTGGATCAACCTAACCTGGATATGTTTGAGTTAGCCGGTTGGCCTAATCCAAAACATACGCGCTCTCGCTAAACTGTACTACGACGCGGGTTATCAAGTGGATCGCTCAAGCCAGCCGTGTCCTATCTAGTTAGGTGCGCGTTCATATGAAAGGGGTGGTATCTGGAGCATTCGACCAATCACAAACATGGAGAAGCACACTGACAGCGCAGCGTCATACTTCCTGAACTATAATATTAGACAAATATGAAGACGTTAAACTTTAAACATCCATGGCTTAAACACTTTATCCAGGATCAAAGCCACAGAGCTGCACCTGCAAGGTGAATACAGCTGGTAACAGAACAAGTGTTTGAATGCGTACATTAACAGGTTTATGATATCACTGCCCCGTCTAAGACACGATCTGACTTTAATTACATTTGTCTCGAGTGTTTCGACAACTTAATGTGTTGCTTAAAATAATACTTCTGCATACAGTATGTGACACTGTGAGTGTTGCACGGCCAGATACGGCTCAGCTGACTCAGATCAGGAAATATATGATATATTATGATGTGATATGCCGCGGACTGTACTTAATGTTACTTTGATCCGGTTACTTATGTTGTGGCAGATATTTAAGTAAGCTTTCTTAACGCTAATGTTATATTAGTCTGTTCCGGAGCAGGTTATGTTTTCAGCAGAAGTTACCATGGATATCTACCGCGGTAAGAAGTGAACCAGCGTCGTAGGACCGAAAACCCAGAGTTAACCCTGAAGTTACCCCGCTAACCGCAAATCCTGCTTCGTAGTACAGGGCACAGGTCACTGGTGTCTCTTAACCTGTTAAATGTTATATTGTGTTGCTATGCTGCATGTATCTGTACAGTTCTTCACATCTGATCTGAGGGCAATTTCTTGTGGTTTATTTTTAACTTGTGATGTGTGCCATTTTGTAAAGCAATTTGAGCTACATGTGCTGTATGAAAAGTGCTGTATAATAAATAAAGCTTATTATTATTATTATTATTATCATTATCCTCTGCACAATGCTTCCTCCAGGGGCCTGTACTACGAAGCTGGATCAACCTAACCTGGATATGTTTGAGTTAGCCGGTTGGCCTAATCCAAAACATACGCGCTCTCGCTAAACTGTACTACGACGCTGGTTATCAAGTGGATCGCTCAAGCCAGCCGTGTCCTATCTAGTTAGGTGCGCGTTCACATGAAAGGGGTGGTATCTGGAGCATTCGACCAATCACAAACATGGAAAAGCGCACTGACAGCGCAGCGTCATACTTCCTGAATGAAAAGTGAACTTTAATACTAGTCAAAAATGAAGAAGTTAAACTTTAAACATCCATGGCTTAAACACTTTATCCAGGATAAAAGCCACAGAGCTGCACCTGCAAGGTGAATACAGCTGGTAACAGAACAAGTGTTTGAATGCGTACATTAACAGGTTTATGATATCACTGCCCCGTCTAAAACACCATCTGACTTTAATTACATTTAACTCGAGTGTTTCGTCAACTTAATGTGTTGCTTAAAATAATACTTCTGCATACAGTATGTGACACTGTGAGTGTTGCACGGCCAGATACGGCTCAGCTGACTCAGATAAGGAGATATGTGATGCATTATGATGTGATATGCCGCGGACTGTACTTAATGTTACTCTGATCCGGTTACTTATGTTGTGGCAGATATTTGAGTAAGCTTTCTTAACGCTAATGTTATAATAGTCAGACTGCTCTGAAGATGGGAGGTGATATTCTATTAATGTTCACGTTCACACAGTCAGTGATTTTTGCCGGCCGTCTTTCCTGCGACGGCAGTTTTTCTGTATTTCCTTTCTCCTGTAATATGACTTGATCGCTTTAAACTCCGCACACTGAGCTCTGATTGGTCAGCAGGCAGTGCTTTCACTGAGTTGAGCTCTTAGCCTGCAACCTAACCTGGTCCCGACCAGGTTAGCCGCAAAGCATAAATTACCATGGAGATCTAGCCTGCTGAAAAGAGAACCAGCTTCGTAGGACCGGAAAGCCGGAGTTTTCCCTGAATTTAGCCGGCTAAGCAAAAATCCTGCTTCGTAGTATACCCCCCAGCTGGCAGCAGGAGGAAACTCCACACAATCTCATGCTCACTTTGACAGGAAGAGCTAAAGACAGCCACTAGGTGCTTTAGAAGCCCACTCTGTTAACACTGTGTGTGTGTGTGTGTGTGTGTGTGTGTGTGTGTGTGTGTGTGTGTGTGTGTGTGTGTGTGTGTGTGTGTGTGTGTGTGGTGTGTGTGTGTGTGTGTGTGTGTGTGTGTGTGTGTGTGTGTGTGTGTGTGTGTGTGTGTGTGTGTGTGTGTGTGTGTGTGTGTGTGTGTGTGTGTGTGTGTGTGTGTGTGTGTGTGTGTGTGTGTGTGTGTGTGTGTGTGTGTGTGTGTGTGTGTGTGTGTGTGTGTGTGTGTGTGTGTGTGTGTGTGTGTGTGTGTGTGTGTGTGTGTGTGTGTGTGTGTGTGTGTGTGTGTGTGGGTGGACACAGACACAGACACAGACACAGACACAGACACAGACACAGACACAGACACAGACACAGACACAGACACAGACACAGACAGAATGCAGAGGTGCCAACAGTCTTCAGATGGTTTCTCACTACCAACCCAGATAGCTGCACCAAATCCTACCACAAACATTCCCAAGTACACACACACACACCCTTACCAATGCTGTTCAGTCGACTGAGTCTTGCTGAGCCGCTTCTTTGCAGGTGATTCTGGGATGTCTGCTTTGTCAGGCTCTGATTGGCTGCAGGAGCTGTCTTTGCAGCTGTTTGATTGGCGGCCGCTGCCTTGGCTGTATTGTGGTTAATGACTGTTGGGACCTTCAGACCTGTGAAGAGGACACAGACGAGGTCAAAGCCAATGGCAAACGCACACACACACACTCACACACTCACACACCTGTAGCAGTGGTCCTGGCCTGCACAGACTGAGCTCTGCCCCTCAGTGCAGGAGTTTTTGGGGCAGCAGAGGTCAGCGCCTCACTGGCAGTGTTGGTGCTGGTGGAGGCTGCTGGGCTGGGGGGGAGGGGCTTGGCCGGGCTCTGGGTGCCCACAGGAAGTGTGCTTCTGCTGGGCTGCTCCTCTGGCGTGATCACTGTTGGTGCTGGAGCTGCCGGAGAGGCTGAAGGAAAGATGATACAAAATATATAAACAAACAAAGTATGCTTAGATGGAAGTGATTACCTTTAATATTTGACATTGCTTAATTCAACTCAGGACTTAGAGGTTATGTGGCATGCGCTTTAACAGTCGGCTAAAAAGGCCCTTCGGAAGAGCAGAAAAAGAGCATGATTTTGCCAATAATATTTTGAGGATGTTCTGCACTGCTAAAGAAGTTAAACCTGGCCAAGCAAATGATGGTGAACATCTCTAACTGCCACCATCGTGTCCATCATAGACATAGTTGTACCCGCTCCCCTCTGGCAGGAGGCTGCCATCCATCAGGACCAAAACCTCTCGCCACAGGTTCTTACCATCTGCTACCAGCCTCATCAACACACACAGGGTCCTAACCCGCTGACACTGACTTTACCGCCCCATAGAAACTTTGCCTATACATTAATGCACAGCATGGGAACAAATCGTGTACTGCAAATCCTGCACACCCATCTGTATATTTTTGCACATTTCTGTTCAAAGCATGCACTGACTCTCCAATGTCTTTTTGAGATCAGAGAAAACAAAAGCTGTATGTTCCACTGGAACCCATGGTGATCATTTGAAATGCCATGTGAACCTGATGAACACATGTGATGTTCGCTCTCCTGTAGAGTGTTCTAAAGGTGTGTGAAGCTGACCGTTGAGCGGCCCGACCAAGCAAGGAGGCAGAGAGTTCAAATATAACCCGGTGTGGGCATTTATTAAATCATGGGCACATGATTCACAGCCTCAATCTGACTGTTACCCGTGAACACAGTCAGCAGCCACAAGGATCTCACCCACACTACCTATCCACTGACAGGGAAAACAGAGCCTAAATACACACACACTAATCAGGCCAATGAGACACAGGTGGGGGGGGGGGGGGGGAGACAACACAGGGCACCAGGTGAACACAATCACCAGCCACAGACAAAACGGGAGGGGCAACACTTTCAAACTAAACCACATGTGCAATATTACAAGGCCCGAAGCCGTCAGTCCACAGTTACCTTCGTCACAAGGTGTCTGCGTATGTAAATGGTCTGCAAAGGCTCAAATCCTTGTGTTCCCTCAAGAGGGAGTTTCTGATAATAAATCAATAAAAAACATTTAGTCCAGTGCCACTCACAAACCTCATGACTGCATGGTTTCTGTTCGGGCTGATTCTCATAAGGTGATGACACTTATTCACTAAACTAAACACTGGCTGCCACTACGTTTAACACGGACACCAGCCAAACATCTCCACTTTCCCTCAGAACTAATAGTGTGTTTCCATGGTAACCGTCCATTTCCTGACTACTTACAAAAAAGAGGAAAATACGGATAAGAAGAAGGGGAGAAAGGAACATGTTCAGGGGTATCATAGATCAAAATGACTAATGGAATGTCCCACATGTTCCATGAGTGTGTGAGGTTACAGGATGATGGCTGAATGTAGGTTTTATTTTATGCATTCACTTTAGGAATTTGGTATTACATGAGCTTGTGTTCTGTTTAATGCATTTTCATTATATGTTTAAGAATTGTATCATGTTTCATGTGTGTTTATAGTGTGAGTGTTTAGCATGAATTTGAGCTACAAGACACATTTCATTTGGACAATAAAAGTGAAGGTCAATGCAAAGTGTTGGACCAGCAGCATGCTGGTTCTGTGTGATTGTGAGGGAGGCTGGTGTCATAGTCCTTCTGTTCTTTAGCTCCTCTGCAGCTGCTGCTGCACACAGTCACCTTTCATGCACCATGAACAACTCATATAAAACAATAAAGCAGTGAAATGTGACATAAACACATTCAAAGCTCCCTCAGGTTGCTGACCAGATATATATCACTCAGAGGGTCTTCATATGAAGTACAATATTAAAAGATGGTGTGTGTGTGTGTGTGTGTGTGTGTGTGTGTGTGTGTGTGTGTGTGTGTGTGTGTGTGTGTGTGTGTGTGTGTGTGTGTGTGTGTGTGTGTGTGTGTGTGTGTGTGTGTGTGGTGTGTGTGTGTGTGTGTGTGGTGTGTGTGTGTGTGTGTGTGTGTGTGTGTGTGTGTGTGGTGTGTGTGTGTGTGTGTGTGTGTGTGTGTGTGTGTGTGTGTGTGTGTGTGTGTGTGTGTGTGTGTGTGTGTGTGTGTGTGTGTGTGTGTGTGTGTGTGTGTGTGTGTGGTGTGTGTGTGTGTGTGTGTGTGTGTGTGTGTACCTTTGCTTGTGGCTCCACTGATCTCGTGGCCTCCCAGTGAGGAGGAACTGAGGCTTGTGGATAAACCCTTCACAGGAAGTTTTGATGATGCGGGAGGAATTGGTCTTCGGGCCGATGCTGCCAGCTGATTGGCTGTAGGTTTGGAGTTGCAGGATGAGGGACTTGTGACAGTGGAAACAGATGCTCTCTCTGCAGCGGTGCGAGGTTTGGGGATACCTGGGAGACAGTAATATGGAATTAATAATTTGTCAAAATACTAACTGTGAACATAATTATTCGTCTGCAACTGAGAAAAGAAGGGACGCCAGAAGAGAACAGAGGAGAGCTGCTCCTCTGTTAGAGGCAGAAGGTGATCCTGTTACAGCACACACAGCTGACCCATCAGGATATAACAGAGGCCGGTTGTCATACCATGTATAAGCAGACAATTAGCTGCTCTACATCATATTACCAAACCCTAACCCGTAGAATCTCTCTCTGTTGTAATGTAGTATGTTGTTATGATGACAGCAGTGGAGAGTAATCCTGATAGGGAGCACATTTTAAAATCATTGGGAAAATGTCACAGTGTGAATGTTAACAGTGAAGGAAATCATTATTTGATCACCTGCTGATTTTAGTAGATCCACTTACAAAGAAATGAACAGTCTGTAATTGTAATGGTAGGTCTATATAAACAGTGAGAGTAAGAATATCAAAAAGAACATCCGGAAATGTACATCATATAAAACGTAAAAATTGATTTGCATTTAACTGGGGGAAATAAGTATTTGATCCCCTTGCAACCAACAAGAATCCTGGCTCCCACAGACCGGTTAGTGCTCTACCTTTTAAGAAAGTACTCCTAACATCAATTGGTTACCTGTATAAAAGACACCTGTCCACAGAATCAACCAATCAGATTCCAACCTCTCCACCATGGGCCAGACTAAAGAGCTGTCTAAGGACCTCAGGGACCAGACTGTAGACCTGCACCAGGCTGGGATCGGCTACAAGACCATCAGAGAGCAGCTTGGAGAGAAGGAGACCACTGTTGGTGCCATTATTCAGGACTGGAAGAAAGACTAAATGAGCATCAGTCGCCCTCGCGAGGGCTGGGGCTCCACACAAGATCTGGCCCCGTGGGGTTTGATGATCATGAGAAAGGTGAGGGGTCAGAACTACACGGAGGAACTTGCTAATGATCTCAAGGAAGCTGGGACCACAGTCACCAAGAACACTATTGGTAACACACTACACCATAATGGATCAAACCCTGCAGCGCCTGAAGGCCCCCTGCTAAAGAACAACATGAGAGGTCGTCTGAAGTTTGACAACGAACATCTGAATATTCAGAGAAGGCTTGGGAGGAGAGGATGTGGTCAGATGAGACCAACATCGAGATCTTTGGCATCAACTGGACACGCCGTGTTGGAGGAAGAGAGATGCTGAGTATCACCCCAGAACACCATCCGTCAGCATGGAGGTGGAAACATTCTGCTTTGGGGTGTTTCTCTGCTAAGGGGACAGGACCACTTCCCTGCATCAAGGAGACGATGGACGGGGCCATGTACCCTAACATCTTGGCCGATAGCCTCCTTCCCTCAGCCAGGACTCTGAACATGGGTCATGGAGGGGTCTTCCAGCAGGACAATGACCCTGAGCATACGGCCAAGGCAACACAGGAGGGGCTAAAGAAGAAGCACATTCAGGTGAGGGAGGGGCCTAGCCAGTCTCCGGACCTTAATCCCATAGAACATCTGTGGAGGGAGCTGAAGCTTCCAGAGGCCAAGCATCAGCCTCAAAACCTGCAGGGTTTGGAGAGGGTCTTCAGAGAGGAGTGGACCAACATCCTTCCTGAGATGTGCGTACCTGGAGACCAGCTTCAAGAAGGGTCTGACCTCTGTGTGTCCAACAAGGGTTTCTCCACCAAGTACTAACACATGTTCTGCAAGGGGATCAAATACTTATTTCCTAAAGTCAAATGCAAATATATTTGTATCTTTCATATAATGTCCATTTCTGGATGTTCTTTTTGATATTCTTACTCTATTCAAATAAACCTACCATTACAATGACAGACTGTTCATTTCTTTGTAAGTGGGCAAACTAACACAATTCCTCCACTGTACATGGGATTTGCAGTTTTAGTACAGGGTTGTGTGGTGTTAGTACAGGGTTGTGTTAACAGTATGTGTATATATATATATACATATATATATATATATATATATATATATATATATATATATATATATATATATGGAAGTGAGACACACAACACCTCATCATTTTGTAGAAAGAATCACAAATTATTTCCCAAAACCAAAGAGGAATGAACTCTCACGAGAGCCATGATACCCTCATTTCACACCAATGAAAAGCTTAGGAAGTGAGTCAGAGAGAGAGGGTGGCCGGGCCCAATCCCAAATCACCCCCTACACCCTACACACTCCCCCTCCGTTTGCGCGTTCGCGCGGAGGGTCTGCCATATTAAGTGCTGTTACAAACCAACGAGTGTGGAGCGGTGTGGAGGGGGAGTGGGCTATCAAGCCCTCAAACACCGAGTCTGCAGCGGTGCTGACTTGAGACCGGTCTCTACCTGACCGGTCTCAACGCTGTGTGTGTCCGTCAGGATGTTTGTAGTTTTATTTGAGTTATTAATTTACACTTTTTGTCTAAGAGATGCTGATTTGAAACCGTTGTTACATACAGTTACGGCATTTCCTGTTTCTGCCGGAGAGAGGGGAGGCCGTCCCAAAGCTTGCTGCTGTATTTACTCCCTCCATCTGAAAGGAGGGAGCCGCATGTGTCACTCCACGGAGTTCCCTCCGTCACGGAGGGGGAGTGTGTAGGGGTAGGGTGTAGGGCGT
The DNA here is from genome assembly GCF_902827175.1 of Gymnodraco acuticeps. Lineage (NCBI taxonomy): Eukaryota > Metazoa > Chordata > Actinopteri > Perciformes > Bathydraconidae > Gymnodraco > Gymnodraco acuticeps. The sequence goes on from NW_022990391.1 coordinate 938,043, forward strand.
GGTTTGGGATTGGGCCGGAGTGTGTGTGTGTGTGTGTGTGTGTGTGTCCTACACCCTACCCTCTGCACGAACGCGCAAACGGAGGGGTAGTGTGTAGGGGTAGGGTGTTTCATTTCATTTCAAACCTTTATTTATACAGATAAATCCCATTGAGATCATTGATCTCTTTTTCAAGGGAGACCTGCTCAAGTAGTTCCACATGAAACATAAAAACATAAATAGAACAACAAAAGGACATCATACAGCATCATTTACATAATTATCCACATAAACAGTTACCAATAGCTTCCGATTGAGTAGCATCCAACCGAGCTTTAAAAACATTTAGTGGCACCAGATTGTTCAGTTTCCATTTAATTTGCAGACTATTCCAAGACAGAGGAGCTGCGCATCTAAAAGCTGTCTTCCCTAAGACAGTCCTAGCAGTTGGCACATTTAATAAAACCACAGCATTCGATCTCAGGCAGTAGCCACTTACAATTTTCCGTGAGATCAGGGAGCAGATATAAGATGGAAGTTTCCCTAACATGGCTTTGTATATAAAAATGTACCAGTGACTGAGCCTCCGTACAGTTAGTGAAAGCAAACCAGCCCTTGCATACAGGGTACAGTGATGGGTTAATGCTTTACAGTTTGTCACACATCTCAGTGCACTGTGATACGCAGCATCTAACTTGACCAGGCAATTGGCAGGTGCATTCATATACATCAAATCACCATAGTCCAGCACAGGTAAAAAGGTCACAGTGACTAGCCTTTTCCTGGCCTCAAGGTGTGTAGGGTTCCTGGTGTAGGGGGCGGTTTGGGATTGGGCCGAAGTCAGCACCGATGCAGACTCGGGGTGTTTCTCAATGTCGAGGAAGGCTCCTTCAGAGCCACTATTTCAAGGATGCTACGTCATCGAGTCCCGCCGAAGGACTGTTCCAATTTCCAGGATCCTTGGAATTCTACCGAGGTCGGCGTCCTTCGTTTTGGGAAATGTCGAGGCTGCACATGTGTATCCTCCACGGTCTTAAAATCCCCACAATGCTTTGCGCACGGACCAATTTCAAAAATCTTTGGCGGAAATCGCGCTCCATTAAAGGCGGGGCCTTAATATATGACGCACACCTGTTCCACCATTCTTCGTTTTCCGAAGGAAGGATTTTTGCCTCGCTTCTGAAGGACCTGACTTGGAAGACATGTCCTCGACATTGAGAAACACCCTCGCTGTTTGAGGGCTTGATGGCCCACACTCGTTGGTTTGGAACAGCACTTAATGTGGCGGACCCTCCGCGCGAACGGAGGGTAGTGTGTAGGGGTAGGGTGTAGGGTGTAGGGTGTGGTTTGGGATTGGGCCACAGTGTCTGCAGGCCAAGGTAGAGCAGCAGTAAAACTTGCTGCAGCTGAAGCCAGCAGGAAACATCTGGCTTCATTTGGTTTCAGTTCTGATGAAAAGCCAGCCAGAGGAGAGCAGCTGTTTTTTCTTGCCTAGGAAATCAGTGTTAGGTAAGAGCCTGCCCATAGATCTGCCTTGTGCTTACTGTTGACAAAAACAAATATGCACAGCGCCGGAAAGCGCAAGTCCAGACCTTTTTAGGTCCCTGACTTTAACCTCATTCTAAGCATAAACCATCAGTAGCTGAAACTTTAATGAAGGAAACCAAAAACAATGTTTGCAAATGCTTTATCATGCAGCACCTCACGCACTTTTATTCTGAGACAGGATTTTTTAAATAAGCATATATTTAAGACATTTATTTTGCTAAAGTTTTTATCGTTTGTATTGTACCTGTTAAGCCCCAAAGCCCCCCTCGGCGGAGAAACGACACTGTGTGCGGTACGGGAATAATCTCAGCTAACTGACGATACAAACCATTTTTACCAAAACAAAACACAAGTCTCATAAGAAGCATCTAAATGACCCCCGAGCGAAAAATGCTAACGCACTTTGGCACAGAACTCAAGATAAAAGATACCCTTATCAGCTGCACATACAAGATATCCGATTAAAGCTGAGGTTCCACAGACTATTTAGGAATATAGTATCATCACTGAGTGATCCGAACTATTGACAGGGGAAGCAAACACAGACATCACAACTTTACGGAGCTTTTACGGGAGATCGTCTCACCGTAGCTGTCAATCTGATCAAAAGACGTGTTCAATGGCATTAAAACGAGAAAAAACGCGGCTGAATCGGTTAATCCATAGGTTGATAATGTTTCTGTGGATTTGAAAAAATTATTTATAATCCATAATTCCATTTTTATGTAAAAATCGGAGAGTAAAAGTTAGCTGCTAATGGTAGCCACCAGAGTTATCTCCGATTTTGGCTATGCATCAATCTCACACACACACATTACCAAATAAGGAGTATGTGGGAGTTCCCCTCGATTCCATTGGCTCTAACGGTTAGAAAGAGATGTCAATCAGCAAAATCGAGCAAGGGGGGCCAGAGATATGGAAAATCCACCCAAATGACCCCAGAAGTGTTTTGTGTTTTTGCTAAATCTCTCTAAAAAGGTCAAATTTCACTTGTTTTGCATCAATCTCGATACAGGGTACTTATTATATGTTGTAGTTTGGACTCCTAAAGCTTTTAGTCTACCATCCCATCATTCAGGGGTGGTTTTCACTATAAGTAATTTTATTTTTTTGGACGGACACAATAATTTACATTTTTTTACTGTGTTCAATCTGAATTTACTTTAAAATAAAAACATCTATATTGATTCTGACATTTCTACATCCAACTCACAGGTGTAACCTTGCTTTGAGAAAAAAGATTATTAATGTAACCCTTTTAGAAGGGAAGATATGGTCATTTGTTCTGGGAATGTCATTTTCGAGCCTGAGACCTGAAAAACAGGCTCGGGGCTTATAGTCTAGCACAGGCATGGGCAATCTAAGGCCCGCGGGCCATATACGGCCCATTGGGCTGTATCCGGCCCGCCGAATATTGGTACAAAATTGTCCAAATTATAGTAAACCGCATTCATTTTGCCTTTTTCCTGCAATACCCGGCTTTTCAGTTGATCCCACTAGATGGCGCACTCTCTTGACACAAATTACCTTTGCTGGAGTCTGGTCTATTCTCTCAGCTGGCCCCACTCGGCAACCCGGCAAGGTCGGCGAATACAAGTTGTAACTGAGCAAAGTGACTAGAACGTGACCACACACTTATAAAAACACTTATATAAAGTCAGGCAACACTAACCAGGCTTAGTGTGATTCTGTTTATTTGACCTTACTTTAATAACCATCCGTTCACTGTTATTGACCATTGTGAAGAGGCAGACATTTTCCTGTTGTTTTGTATTATTGCAGTTATCGGATGGAATCAATACATGGGCTACATGTGGCCATCACAAGTAAAATCATAACGAAAACTACGCCGGTAAAATATGCGTGTAGAAAACGGCTTATGCCACAATATGATAGCAACAAGTCAAGATAGTCTGATTAGCTAACATCGCAGTAGAATGCCAGAGAAACTTTCATAACAGCGTTGTGATGCCAAACAGCTTTCAGACTAAAACACATTCACTGATGGGGATGGGGGATATTTATCAGAGGTCGTTTGTGACCCTGACCAGAGCTGTTTCAGTGCTGTGGGTGGAACGGAAACCGGACTGGAATTTCTCAAAGAGGCCATTTAGTTGGAGATGGTCCTGAAGCTGGGCGGCAACTACATGTCTAACTGTCTACCAGCATGTCGTGCACTCACTGGCTGTGGCACAACAAGTAGTTTGTACAGAATAGGAAAGACAACAGCATTCACCAAACTCAAGACCCATCTGAGCGAGCTCAAAGATCTGGCCCATTTTGGACTCTCTGCCAGCTTGGAAGAGTCTTTGCCAGTCGCAAGAGAATTTGCGCTTCTGCTATATGGAAAAAAGGAAATTGGACTGATGCACAAACTTGGATGAACTGAGGTTCATAATTGCATCAACAACAGATGCAGCCTCTGAAAATCTGCCGCCAACAGAGGATGCATTTCAACAACATGTAAAGAGCAATGTTTCAGACAGCGATATGGTGTCACAGCCGAACCCAAACCCTTGTTCTGGAGTCTTATTGGCAAGGGGTGGATTGTCAGAGATGGGGCCATTCAACCAGTGCTATTTACAAAACCCCCAGCACCTAGAGAAGTGAGAGACATTACTCACTTGTATTGCCAAGATGCAAAGTGTAGAGAGAGTGGAAAGTGCCAGTGCCTCTCTGTTGGCCTTCCCTGTACGGAGTTCTGCACCTGCTGTGCAGAATGTCAACATGTGTCCCCTAACGTTTCTGAGGAACCTGACATTTAACATTATATTCTAGTATCTATATATTTCACCACTCACAGAATAATTTGATGATTTGTATACTGTACTTTGAATTAAGGTTCCAGTTTCAATAAAACCTGTACTATTTACACCTATGTTTTATAGGCTTGCAATTTAGAGCTAATACACTTGATTTTATTGGGTTACTCTTATTCTGACTATTTGGTGATGTAGTTCAGCCACCTGGTATTTCCCTCTCCAAATATAATGACCATCAGAGTGAGCATTCTTAACTTATAGGCTATTGTGCCACTTCTCCCCCATTCGGAGTTTGACTGTCTCAGAGAAGAGGCCTATGTCTAAAGAAATCTCATTTGCAATAGAACTGTACCAGATATTTCCATACAACTACTGGTTAGTGTTCAATAGCACCTGCTGGTTAGTGTTCATTAGCACCCTAGACAATTCAGTAATGGCATATTTTTTAGGGATTTCTGTTTTTCTGATAAATGAGAGAAAAGTGATTGAGTCCTATGTTCCTATCACCAAAAAGTACAATTTCCGTCTAAACTAAAGCTAAGTCTACAGGACTATAATTCAGTATTCTTTTAGTTAAATAATTGTCTGACTATTTGGTGATTTAGGACAGCCACCTGGTTCATACCTCAGCAAATCTGAAGAGGAAAAGAGTGGTTTTTTTGTCACCTTTCCCATTCGGCCTGGTCTAATTTGGCTCTTTTTCAGGGATTGGGGTAGTTCTAAAGAACAACCAAAAAAACATTTTTCCCCCAAAATACAATTTGACAACAATCAATTTCATTAATGGGAGACCCTAAAGATAAGAAAAATCATTGTTGTCATTTGTTCTACCTCGGGTAGGGGTATCTCGAAAACTAAAGCCTTTTTTGAGGACTTGCTGCTGGACTATTAGGTGTGGAGAGCTGAGCGTAAGAATTGCAGTCTACAGTGCAACTGCATGTTATACTGTACATATGAGAATACAAGATTTAGAATTGAATCTTGAGTGCTTTTCAGCCCACTCAGATGACCTCCAAATAACAAGGTGATTTTTTCTAAGAAGCTCCTGCTCTTAAAGGGACCCTACACTCTAAAAACGAATTCAAGCGACCTTTCACCTCCACTTAATTAAATGCATAGTTGCAAGATAAACATGTGAGTTAATTGATTTAGATAAACATTTGAAGTTGCAAACATTCATTTATAAGTTGTGTTGATGTAATAATGTTGGTAATTACATCAACTTAATATTGTGTGTCATTTGAACTCTGATTTCTGCGTTAATTGACTTCAAACTAAATTCAAGTTGTAGTAAGTAATGCAATTGGCTTGATAACTTCATTGTTCTACACCTTGAGTTAAAGAGTTCAAGTCCACTCCCACTTAACATGCCTGGACCCACAGTTAAGACAAATAGAAATATACAAAGGACATTTTAAGGTGAGTGCCATCTGTTGTCATTCAAATACAGTAGATAGCCTTGTAGTTGCACTGTATAGGCAAATTGCTGTTTGACCAACATTAGCAGCCTTTGAACTGTGAATAGTTCTGTGAGAGGATACAAAGTAGTAGAGGCTACTGTGAGAGTACAAATACTTTGGTTACTATTGTGATATCGCTTTTTATTCAAAATGAATCTCGTGAAGCAGATCAAGGATGCTTCTTGAGGTAGGATCCTTATTTAGAGTTGTCATTGAAATGCAAGTTGTTGGCAGTCACCCATTCAGAATATATTCATTTAGGTCATTTCTCTTTTTTTCCTTTTTCAAAAATAGCACAATACAATTGAAGTACTCAGAGAACTATAGCCATCCGCTGCCTTGTCGTGTACCTTGGAGAAAAGGAAGAGGACATTTTCAAGGAGTTTAGCGGCGTAATAAAAAATCTTGAAATCAAATAAAATCCACGGGCACAAAATCCACAAAAGCACTGCTCTCTGTCAGCTACATTTTGAAGCAGATTGCACTTTTGGCCACACCCCAATCAATAATATCTTAGCAACGTTCAGCATGGATAGGTGTTGACAGCAATGGCATGGGAAAAGGATTGTGTAACATTTGAAAAGTGGCTTCTGCTCTTCTCTTAACCAGTTCACATATTGTATGGAACCTGCTAAACCGATGAGAAGATACACTAAAACTTGCACGGTTGTGATTGACTAAATCTGTCCACATGCATTTAAACACTAGGCAAAGTACTCAAAAGCACCTCTGTGTGTCTTCAGGACCACGTTGCCATGACGACACACGCATGCAGACTCAATAGGAGAAAACAATACCAGCGTTGCTTTAGCAGCTGGTAATAATGGCTCTGAATTCGCTAAGAGTGACAGTTTAAAAAGTATGCAGTTACCTAATTCATTATCTCTTATGCGCTAACCTATTATTTAATGTGCTTCAAAAGGACATGAATATCGCCTTCATCAGTGACCGGTCCACCCAGGATCTGACCATACGATGGCAACCATCGTGGTCCAGGGAAACAAATGAAAGAGCATTCTGCGTTAAATGTGTTCATACTGTTTGAAATAATGACTGTCGGCAGTGTAAACATCTTTGTTACATCTTTTGTCAAATGGATGTGTGTGATCTGCAGACTGGTGGCCATTGAGAGCTTGTTTCTGTAGTTTGACAAAAACTTTACAGATTTGACAGATTTGGCACTGGTTTTAAATATGCAAAGGCCTCTAACTTCGATGTGATTGCAGCATGTATTAGCTGTGTCCCCATGTCCCATGGTAATATGGCTAATGTGTTTATTTATTATTTGTGGGGCAATTTAAATGTGTTATTTATCTTTTTTTTCAAGATTTAAATGAAGCTCAGCACAAGTTATTTCAGGAAGACTGGGGCCGTTTCTCAATCTCGAGGATTTTGGCTTCCAAGCCAATATTTCAAGGATGCTACGTCATCGAGTGCCGCCGAAGGACTGTTCCAATGTCCAGCATACTTGGAATTCCACCGAGGACGCGTCCTTGGTTTGGGGGAAATTTCGAGGCTGCACATTGGTAGACTTCGCGTCCTTAAAATCCCCACAATGCTTTGCGCACTGACCAATTTCACAAACCCTTGCGGAGAATGGCTGAACCGACGCAGCACACATTTAAATGTAAGTATGTAGTGGCGTAGAACATGTGTTGGTAAATATGTTACTTTGTTACATTTGTTATCACCAAAAATGTGTTCCGTGAAAGTAAAGCAAGTTCATAATTAGATAGACATCGTGAGGTATTTATTTTCGGTACAGTTTATGTTGAAACCGTTAGAGAGAGTTGCACACTTAGCCTGTTCCATTCTTCTTCGTTTTCCGAAGCCGTGGCCGTTTCTCAATCTCGAGGATGCTGGCTTGGTAGTCGCGTACTTCCAAGTCACTTCCTTCAGAAACGAAGCCAGTATGCTTCCAAACCACGGCTTCGGAAAACGAAGAATGGAACAGGCTAACAAGTGTGCCACTCTCTCTAACGGTTTCAACATAAACTGTACCGAAAATAAATAACTCACGATGTCTATCTAATTATGAACTTGCTTTACTTTCACGGAACACATTTTTGGTGTTAACAAATGTAACAAAGTAACATATTTACCAACACATGTTCTACTTCACTACATACTTACATTTAAATGTGTGCTGCGTCGGTTCAGCCATTCTCCGCAAGGGTTTGTGAAATTGGTCCGTGCGCAAAGCATTGTGGGGATTTTAAGGACGCGAAGTCTACCCATGTGCAGCCTCGAAATTTCCCCCAAACCAAGAACGCGGCCTCGGTGGAATTCCAAGTATGCTGGAGATTGGAACAGTCCTTCGGCGGCACTCGATGACGTAGCATCCTTGAAATATTGGCTTGGAAGCCAAAATCCTCACGATTGAGAAACGGCCTGGGGCTTTGAAGCATACTTGCTTCGTTTCTGAAGGAAGTGACTTGGAAGTACGCGACTACCAAGCCAGCATCCTCACGATTGAGAAACGGCCTGGGTGTATACATTCACTCCGCAGCTGCATATAATCAGCCAACACACTCTCACTCCATAATCGTCCAGGAGCGACGTTTGGTCAGTGTCCGTGGCGTCCAGTTGTGACGCTCCTAGGCTCCTTCAGCTTCATAAAGGGACGCAAATAGCTTTCAACTGATTGCAATGTATTCCCATCTGCGGCGGGATTTGACGCTCATAGAAGCACGGCATTCGTTTGTGTCGGCTGCCCTTAAAGGCAATGTGAGCGTCCATTCCCATTGAATAATCGGAGAATTGTACACCCGGAAGTAAGTATTCCCCTTACTGTCGATTGATTTCACAGTGATATCTGCACTACTCATCGACTAAAAAACACCAGATTATCCTTGTTAATTACACAACATTGATTGGTTTAAATTGTGTGCAATGCTTTTGTATTTTTCCCCTTCGATTCGGAGAAACAAATATTTGTTCGGAGTAAAGGATAGCAGAAGACACTACACTACCCAGAATCCCCAGCTATCGTTTAGGACTACACCATGTGCTCTGTTTGACAAACCCCGTTTTTTTTCACCATTCATTCCAATGGCTGGCGTCTATGTCACGTGATGTTCAAATTTCTCCCTGCAGAAAAAGAAAACATAGCCGAACTTCGTTTTATTCTCGGTGGAAAATGCCTATTTTAAAGTTAGTTTGGCCATTAAAATGCGTTTTGATGTCATTTGATGCGAGAAATATGAGTTGTTATTTCAGATTATGTGTGCAGTGGATGTACATGATCTTTAGTTTGCTAGTTATTACGAAGATTACTTCAGGAAATTGCGTCCATAGAACGTTTTCATTGTTACCAAGGTGGTTGCTAGGGACGCTGCTATCGATATTATTTCTGTTATGTTGTGTAACTGTTTAATGGTGTTATCTGTATTGCTACCCCCTTCCCCGTCAATGTATAGTGTTGGTCCACAGCGCAAACATATTAGTTTAACAAAATCCGCATCTAAAGATAGCCTACGTTATTTTCCCCTGTGCAATTCCAGTCTCACATCTCACAGCACATCGTCATTAACAAATACCGGAAACAGACCGAAAACATTTTTAAAAAAAAAATAATACTTTATTCCGAGTGTGCTTGATTTTCTCTTTGAAAGTCATCACATAACGGCATTGTAATACACGGTTCGGCTGCATTAAATATTACATATCTGCCGTAGTTCTGTATTTATAGAGCCCTGATGAGAAGACTTCTAGACAAACATGAGGAACTGAAAACGTGACGTGGGTCATAAATATATCAGCAGTTAAACAACATCTTACATTTATTTTCACACAATACGTCTCCTTGCAGTATCAACACTAATTCGGCTGACTTTTATATTTGATCCAATTGGTAGATAGGCTGTATTTACACCATAAAGGTGCACAGCTGATATAAAGGGACACCTAGTGGTTAAAGCATGTTATTGCATTTCATTATTTTTATTATTAGATATTAATAGGATCCCTATAAAGTATATTAATTACTCGTTATTCTCTACTAATAGTTCATTAAAGACTGTATATAATGACTATTTTGCACATTCCTTTCAAGATTTCAAGATTTTCTAAGGTTTATTGACATATCATATAGGCCTACACAACTATGGTGTAGTTCTGCATTGAATGAAAAACTTGGGTCGCAGGTTCCTCAATAGTGCATTACAAGACATCTATCAATATTTGTGCATATACCTCCAGCAATGTTAACTATGTTGAAGCACTTATTTTAACTGATATTATACATAATGTATTATACTCTTATAAGATGTATGTAGATATTTCATCTCCGGCCTTGTCAGGTATTGAACAATCAATAAATAAAGAACACAGAATTGTTAAATATAAAACACAGAATTTGTGTGATTATACTAAATGATTTACAAATAAACACCACTGCATATTTACAACTGTTACACATGCTGATGTAACGCAAATGTTCCAACTTGGGATCAATAAAGTATATCTTATCTTAAGCTGATCGATGGCTACTGCCATATTTGCAAAATTTGCCTCTGAACCTTGACAAGTGCATGTTTCAGGCTTATCAATTAATGTAATGTAATGTTATCAATTAACAACAGGGGTCACAAACATAAGACCAGCTGTTAAATAAAGCTCTTCTGACCTTAGCTGGCATGTGTGTATATATTAATGCTGCCCATTATGGGCACAAGCCATTTTCACCCATTTATTAATTATATGTTTTAAATGTGAGTGTTTCCTATCCCCTAAACCTCCAGGGATGTACACAGTTTAATACTGGCAACTTCTTATTATGGGAAATACGAAAACGTCTTTTAAAACTACAACTCCCAGTAGAGACGTGCCATAGATAGAGAACATGTTGCGAAACAGAATAGCCAGCATGTGTAGTTCTGGGGACGGGGTGGGGGAGGGGGGACGCGGTGGACCCGTTCAAATCCAGTTTTGGACAGTCTGCCTTGGTTCCATCCCATTTCAAGTGCTGTTCGACGCTCGGCGTAACCCTCGGCGCACACTCTCCAATCACAGAGCTTGAGGACTATCACAGGGTTTGTCAAACAGAGCACATGGTGTAGTCCAAACGATAGCTGGGGATTCTGGGTAGTGTAGTGTCTTCTGCCATCCTTTACTCCGAAAAAATATTTGTTTCTCCGAATCGAAGGGGGAAAATACAAAAGCATTGCACACAATTTAAACCAATCAATGTTGTGTAATTAACAAGGATAATCTGGTGTTTTTTAGTCGATGAGTAGTGCAGATATCACTGTAAAATCAATCGACAGTAAGGGGAATACTTACTTCCGGGTGTACAATTCTCCGTTATCCAATGGGAATGGACGCTCACATTGCCTTTAAGGGCAGCCGACACAAACGAATGCCGTGCTTCCATGAGCGTCAAATCCCGCCGCAGATGGGAATACATTGCAATCAGTTGAAAGCTATTTGCGTCCCTTTATGACGCTGAAGGAGCCTAGGAGCGTCACAACTGCACGCCACGGACACTAACCAAACGTCGCTCCTGGAGGCTTAGGGAGTGAGAGTGTGTTGAATCAGCTCATCACAGGTGTTCTCTTTAACCTATTACATTTCACCTCATTCT